>NC_141600.1:36557426-36718926 GCF_047967505.1 Dipteris shenzhenensis | reverse complement strand
TTAAGACTGTCACCAAAGATCTTCAAATCCAATTATGAGGATGAAGCTAGCACACCTCAGTTTCCTTCCCGCAAGTCTAGAACAGTGAGGTTTGTAATAGAGGTGACAAATCTAGGACAAAACAAGGAGAATGAGGCACAAGTAGGCCCATCCACTTCCTCCCCCGTCCACCGTGTTGATAAGGGGATCCATATCCACCTCCTAGCATAGATGGTTGATAGTGTGCATAGTAGGGTGGAGGATAGAGGTGCCATAGAGGAGGAGACAACACCTCCTATAGAGGACCACAATGGTGAAGTCACTATTGATGTAGCCATAGAGGAAGTGTACACAGATGGTACTACATACATGGAGGGCCTCGGTGTTACAGAGACTAAGAGTGAGAACATCCAAGATGCGAGTTAAAGAGGCTAATGGTGAGAACATAAAAGATGTGGGGGTTAAAGAGGATGGGAGAGTAGTTCGGAAAGAGAAGGGTAGAGTTGAAGTCTGTTGGATAAGTAGGGAAGGAGATAGAGGAAAAGGTAGCATAAATGTAGATGAAAAAGGAGGTGAAACATTCATAGTAGATAAGGGCATGGTTGGGGCAAAAATACCTATGAGTGGGATGGATGTCTAAGTAAGACTTGCCAGAGACTTGGACTTATGCATAATAGATGAGATAGCATCTTGTTGAGTCTGACGCAAAAGGAGTCACCATTCTTGAAGAAGCAATTAATCATGAAGACATCATTGCAAGAGCAGAAGAGGGATCTTGATGAGCTCCTAATGATGAGTCTTCATCCTTTGTGCTTTCCTCTTTCGCCTGCTTTCTGCTTTGTACTTCTTCTTTGTCAAACTCTTGATCTAGCCACTAGGGATCTTGTTGGTCCAAATCAATGAGAGTTTCGATGAAGTTACTGGCTCTGGCTTCTACTCTAATGGGTTCACTCTGTCGCCCTGAGGACTTTGTGAACTTCCATCTCACGTAATGCTTCTTGTATTGATTTTGGTCTGCCGAAATTCTTCTCTCCACTCTCCTTGAGTACCTCATAGTATCATAATGGCTAGGCATAAGACCTCTCTCTCTAAGACCCTACAATACCACTTCACTCACGCTACTCAATACCAGTCGTGTCCCACCGTGATTGCCATAAACTATCGAGAGGGGGTCCTAATACTTGTCCTAATACTTCCAAAAGTATTAGCAAAGTCCTAAGGCCACTGGTGAGAGGAGCTAGTAGAGCGTGTGAATGAGAGCATGGAATAAGAAGGGGATAGAGGTGTCACTCATGGTGTGAGTGTTGGATAATGGTGTCAATGATGGTTTCAAAGATGGTGCGAGCATGATACGAGTGCAAGAATGATGGAAGTGAAGCAAAATATTAAAGTGCAATGAAATCACAAGAGCCAACCTTTGACATGAACTGAGAACAGAACTCAAGCCACGTGACTGTTATACCAGGTGAAGGGAGATGAAGAGGGGAACACACGAGATGAAGAGGAGCTGAAGTTGCAAATAGTGGTGGAGAGAATCGTAGCGCAGAGAGCTAAAAGAGAAGTACACCAAAAGAACACCACAATGATACACTAGGTGAGCTCTTGACTCAAGCCTTATTCTCACTCTGTTGTTTCCCCAATGATTGAATGACTATCCCCCTCCTTTCCCCACCCCTTCATCCCTCTCAGTTGCTCATGGAGGGTCCCCATCTCTAGCTAAGAATCTTCCCCCTTTCTCCCCATTGGTGGTGTCTTGATCTCCCTTAGCCGTCCACCGCTCCGACTCTTAATGGCTTCAACACTTTTTGATTCGCCAGTTGAGAGATCTCAACAACGGAAGAAGGTGAGAGAGAGGGAGAGCCAAAAGAGAGAGCCACACAGGTTTTGGTGGGTGCTCCCTAATGAAATGGTACCTCACCTCAATGTGTTTGGTCTTTGCATGAAAGACTAGATTTTGTGCTAGTTGAATAGCACTCATGGAATCACTATGCAATGTCAGTACACTTGTATGAATCCCCAAATCTCCCACTAGCCGATCAAGCCATATAGCCTTCTTGCAACCCTGTATGGCTACAACATACTCAACCTCTATCTACTATCCACATGCCCTGCATAGTCTAAATCTATATAACCAAGTACACGTATCTCTCCTCTGCCAAAGCAGATGCACATCCCTTCATGTACCTCATGATGCACTTAACTGCCTCCCAATGCCTCTTTCTTGGATTAGCCATATATCGGCAGCTAACAACTCCCATTGCAAATGTAATGTCTGGTCTAGTAGCTATCATAGCATACATAAGACTCCCAACCGCTGATGCATAAGGAACCTTGGCCATCATAGCCCTCTTCTCATATGATTTGGGACTATCTGCCTGACTCGATTTCACATATGGAGGCAATGGAGTACTTACTACCTTCCCCCCCTCCATATTGAAACACTGTAATACTTTTGTAACATACTCCTTCTGTGAAAGCCAAAGGTGTTTCTTACTCTAGTCATGCATGATGCACATACTAATAATATGACCTGCATGTCCCAAATCCTTCATGTCAAAGGCCTCATGCAACTTGGCCTTCAATGCATCCAACTCTTAAGTGATCTTGCTAGGCAATAGCATATCATCCACATAAAGTGCCAGGAGTACCAGGCTATTATCCTTAGCCCTTATAGTGTAGAGGCAGTGATCAATCTCACTTCTTCTGAAACCGTGGGACCGAATGAAAGCATCAAACTTTTAATACCATTCTCTAAGCACTTGCTTAAGGCCATAGGGAATCTTTTTCAGCTTGCAAACCAAATGCTCTTCGCCCTTTTCTTCAAAACCTTCTGGTTGTACCATGTAAATTTCCTCATGCGGATCCCCATGCAAGAAAGCTGTCTTGACATCCATTTGCATAAGTTCCATATCCTCTGCTGCCACAAGTCCAAGTAGGCATCTAAGCGTGGTCATGTTCACACCCAGAGAGAATAACTCATCAAAGTCCACACCCTTCTCTTGCTTGAACCCTTTAGCAATCACAGACCTTGTACTTAGGCACATCATCACCTGTGACCTTCATCTTGTAGACCCATTTACATGGCAATGCTTTCTTTCCATGTGACAAAGAAACCGAGTCCTAAGTATTTTTTTTCATGAGTGAATTCATCTCTAATTGCATAGCATACTCCCACTTGCACTGATCCTCGTGCATCATAGCCTCCCTATAGCAAGAAGGCTCCCCACAATCAGTAAAGTATCACATAGTTTGCCTCTAGAACAAATCTCTCAGGCAGTCTAGATACTCTAGTTGATGTTCTCATGGGGCATTTTAGCTTGTTGTCCCGCTTGCATATTAGCCACATTTGGCTCATCATTTCCACTAACTGCCCTTGATTGTGTACCTTGGGAGTACCTGGTGGCACCATTTCTTACACATTTGGTGCATGGACAACTTGCTACCTCTCAACATATGCAAGTGGATTCACATCCTGGAAAGTGGTTCTCCTCATTTCCACATCCCTCATGGGTGTCTTATGCATCTTCTTCTCATTCAAGACCACAGGATGGCTTCATATGATCTTCTTTACTTCTAGATCCTAGAGACGATAGCCCATCTCTCCACTTTCACCATAACCTAGAAAGATGCATTTCCTAGACTTAGGATCTAGCTTCTTCCAAAGCTCTTTTGGCACATGTGCATATGACTCACACCCAAATATACACAAATGAGAGTAAGACGGCTTCTTGCCACTCCATGACTCTTCAGGAATACCACCATTCAAACTCTTGCTAGGGGATCTATTGATCACATGCACTGCAGTCTTCATTACCTTAGCCCAAAAACCACTAGAAAGACTTACATTGGAAAGCATACATTCCAACCTTTCCTGAATGGTGCCATTCATCTGTTTTGCAACTAGATTCTACTCTGGAGTATTAGGGGACGTGAGCTCCCTCTTGATCCCACCTGTATCATAGAAATGCTGAAAGTCATGAGAGATATACTCTCCACCATTATAAGTCCGTAGGCATTTAAGCATTCTACCTGACTGATTTTCAACCAAAGCCAACCATTTTTGAAATACGTGGAACACATCGCTCTTGTGAGCTATAGCATAAGCCCACACTTTCCTAGTTGCATCATCAATGAATGTCACACAGTATTTCATCTCTACCTAATGATCATGTAGACATGGGACCACGAACGTCTGAATGCACTAAATCAAGCCTTTCAAGCTCTTTCTTTCCCCTTCTTTTATAGGATAATTTAGTCTGCTTACTGTAGAGACAGTGCTCACAAAATTCAAAGTCAAAAAAACACAAATGCGGTACATAACCCAAACGACATAAGAGTTTCATTCCATTTTGGCTCATGTGCCCCAACCTACAATGCCACAAAGAAGTACTTGGCTACTCGGTTATTGCAACAACATGATCAGACACCCCTGATACGTGTAAGGGATACAAAGTCCCACACTTGGCACCCCTGGCCAAAACCATAGAGCCCTTTTGAATTTTTCAACTCTAAAACCAAAGGTGGTCTGATAACCAATATCATCTAGCTGACCTAATGAAATGAGACTCTTGGTCAACTTAGGCACATGTCTCACATTTTTTATAACAAATGCAGACCCATTTGCAAAAGAAAACTTTATATGACCTGCTCCCATTATGTCACATGCATAGTTATTTCCAAGATGCACTCAACCTATCTTTCCATTGACGTAAGTAGAGAACCATTCTTGTGGGGAGTAACATGGAGTGAAGCACCAGAATCAAAAATAAAATCCTGGGAATATGCATCATCTGAAGTGGTAAGCAAGTCTGCGGGTAGGTAGACTAGACATGAAGAGAATGTCTCTACTTCCTCGGCTTGCAGTTGTTGTATTGGAACTGCCTCAGGAGCTGGAATTCTCAATATTTATGTCCCTCTTTTCATGTCACATCATCAAATGCATGTTTTTGTTCATTGTTGTTTTTAACATGTCAGAGTAGATTTCTATCTCCTCTTGGTGCATAGTGAATCAATTTTGCCTTTTTTTTTTGTGAATCATGAAATTGGTTGCAAATGTATTAATTATGATTAACAATCTATATGATTTCTTTTTGTCATTGAATAATGACTTTGCATGAAGATCAACACTAGGATTTTCTTGTTTTCTTAATCTATCTTTATTTGAAGTGCCAAACAACACCCCATGTGGGGTGACCAAGACGAGGTCATGAGCTGTTGTTGGGACCGACCTAAACTCACTTGCTACTTGGTCCACACATTGCTGGCAATGGTAGGCTTTTCTTGATCAACAGGTGAATGACTTTGGTCATTCATAAGGCATACCCAAAAGATCCCTGGAACAATAGTAGTAGAAGAAAGGAAGGAGGAGTCAAGACTAGGGGAGAGAGAGAGAGAGAAAGAGAGAGAGAGAGAGAGACAGAGAGAGAGAGATAGAGAGAGATTATTAAAGTCTATTAAAGACCAATGGGTCTATGAGGGTGATAGAAAAATGGATACAATGAGTGAAAGGGTGCACTACTAAGTGAGCATCCTAACCCATGCTAGAAAATTGTGTAGACATAGTCAATGCCATCATCATACATGTCACCATAGCCATAGTCCTCCTTGGCATCATCATCATCATAATGGATGCAATCTAATCCGATACAATACAACCTTCAAGGTACTTCCGGTGGCGGACTAGGCAGTGTAGGCAAGAAGCCCATGATAGATCAATGTCTACTGTCTAGAGAAGTAGTCCATTGTGCCCACCTTATAGCTACTCTATGCCTATGCCTAACAAGTGCCACAGTAGTGCTTATCGCCCATATCCCAGGTCTGAACATAGATGAGATGTCATCCAGCATCATGTGTGTGTCTATCCTCTGCAAGTGTGGTGCATCTCGTTCTCGAGGTCTCTATCTCTCCAACTATCTGTGATTAGGGGGCAGCATGCTCTAGTTGGAAGAACTCTCTGATCACACTCTGAGATGGGTTAGATAAGGACTCTCACTCCTATCCCTGTGATATGATGAGATGCTCTCTATGTCAAACCGCCTCATGAATGAAAGCGGCGAGGCACCTTGATCAGGGTATGAGAAAGACTAGAAAGGCTCTTGAATCCATCTTTGAAAAGGTAGTGGTATTGTCCAATGATCCTGTAGTAGATTGGGCAATGGAAGGCAAAGTTCTCGTTTGAATCCACCTCATGCCACTCACACAATGTGCAGATACGATTCTCTCTAGGATCTTCTATGCTCATCCACTCTCGATACGGAGTCAGTGCGATGACACACGAAAAGACTAGAAAGGCTCTTGAATCCATCTCTGAACAGGTAGTGGTATTGTCCAATGATCCTGTAGTAGATTGGGCAATGGAAGGCAAAGTTCTCGTCTGAATCCACCTCATGCCACTCACACAGTGTGCAGATACGACTCTCTCTAGGATCTTCTATGCTCATCCACTCTCGATACGGAGTCAGTGCGATGACACACGAAACTATCCAATGGCAATTATAAGTGAGTGTGGTAGGTGGATTTGAGTGTACATTGGCAGGATAATGAAACACTCCTCAAATATGCATTAAGTAGTGGCCCCAATAGAAGCTGAGCTTCACAAGAAGCTCTGTATGTGCCAACCAGGTCTTGAATGTGTGTAACTGTAAAAGACCCTCTCGAATGATCGTATTGAACTTGTTGCCCCAAATAGGACAAATGGAGCATCAATGCCATACTAGAAGGGTGGCAACCTATCTATATAGAAACCGAGTCTCTCACCCTAAGCTGCATGTGTGTGCATACAACATCTCTGATCACCCTGAGCTGCTAATGCCATAGAAGAGACTAGCACCAACCAAAGTAGCCTGCGTTGCCATACAGTATGGGAGCCATAATCTCACACGCAGTATAGATAATTGATAATCTGGAATGTCGCATATAATTTCAATGGAGATGCCCTGAACTGAGCTTGAATGATTTGATGGGGAACATATGGCTTATTGTGGATCATCCGTGATAACAAGAGAACCTATAATCTCTCCACTCAAGTCCAATCCATATCATATAGGTCTGGCCCTCATCAAGGGATGCCATACATGCCCGCAGGTCGGACCACAAGGAGTCAAAAAGGAGAACCTTGGTGCGTGGGTCTCGAAAATGTGAATGGAAGCATTGTCTCTTAAGTTGGGCAAGGGAGATGTATCCTCTACTCACGCAGGCCTGCATTGCCAATCTCATCATGAGATAGTGCTAGAAAATAGAATCCCCAGGTACATGTATGATGAGACAATCTCAACTAGTGACCCAAAAAAGTAAATCGATCTCTGAGTTCAGCTACTCAGGAGGTTATGATCTCCGTGAAGATCATAACCTTGGTTTACCCAAGTTGACCTTCAAGTCATGGGACTCACAAAAATCTAGTAATGCATCTAGGTATCTCTCGAGCCTCTCAACGAACAAAGATAAGAGCACCACATCATCAACATATAATAAAATCTAGAGCAAGGAACCAATAACAAAGCAAATAGCTCCTCCTAAGGTTCTCATGAAAGACTCAAGCTCATTTATTTAGCCAAACAAGAATGGCAAAAGTGGGCAGCCTTGTTTGACCCCAATGGTGCTCATGATCTTATCTATCCATCCACCCCTTGTCCGAACTCTATCAGGAAACCCTCTCGTATTATGCCATAATAGCCCATACTATCTCCTGGCCAGCTCTTGCAATCGCCAGATTAGACGTGCTTGTAGTATTGTATCAAAGGCTTTGCAAAAATCAACAAAGCAACAGTAAACCCTCTACCTCTGTGGAGGTCAAAACCTTTGCGAAAATCCACAAAGCAACAATAGACCCTTTGCCTCCGTGGAGGTCAAAGGCTTTGCAAAAATCCATAAAGCAATAATAGACCCTCTCTACCTCCATGCATTGGCCTCCTTTGTGACATTCATGAGTGTAAGTATGTGGTCCATAGTCCCATGATCATGTCAAAAACCTGTCTGCTCCTCTAGTCTGAGTGCCTGCATATTTGTATAGTCGGTTGTCGTCCATGTCAAGGACTAAGGCATATATCTTGGACATGACATGCCCAATCATAACGGTCCAGTAGTTTTATGGACTCATGGGATCCCTTGCCTTGTGAATAGGTGTGATGGTGTTCAGGATCCATGTTTGTGGGAAATCGAGGCAAGCTGCTTCATTAAATAGCTTTGCTAGGATAGGGGCTAGGATATCAATCCAGTATGCAACAGTATGCAACAAACACAGTGCATAAACCCTCGTGATCTTTTGCTCGGCCATTGTAAAGCTTCGTTACCACGTCCTTGATGTCTAGACTGCAAGAGGTAGGTCATTGTGTGTGTGAGAGATCAAGAGTGGGCTGATTGGGGACGCTATATAATGTGCGGGCATAGGTGTGCCAAACTTGAGTATTTGTGAGTGGTGAGGGGGATCGTCGTTCAAGGAACCTTTGCCAAAAGTCCCACTAAGCAAAATGTTCATAATTCCTCCTGGTTTTGGCAAACAAAGTTTCATTTCTTTTGGTGACCTATACGATGGTAGTCACGTATCGTGTCTAGTTCGCTCGAGAGGCCATGTTTGGAGTCGAAACGGAGTTGTTAGGGAAGAGCTTTACGCTCGTCATTGTACCAGCTATTGCATGGCACAGACCCTAGAGGCGGTGGCTGGTTGGAGCGTGTGGTGTACGAGAAGGCGTGAAGGGTAAGCCTCATGCAGTGATCGACTAATCAAAGCGGCCTAGACTTCTAGAAGAGCTATGTGGTCAATATAGGTGAGTAACATGTGGAGTTGTGCAGAGTATCTTTGTGAGAGATTGTGATCAAAATGTATGTTGTGATAGGTTGTGTAAGTGTGGTGTGGTAGGGAGTGGCGATGCTAAAGAAAATATATGTACGATCAACTCTAGGTGGAGGTGGTGAAACAGAGAAGTCCATGATATGTGATGTGAAGGCAATAGATCCCAAGATGTAATCAACCATGCTAGACCCTCCTCCATGTGAAAAGTAGGTGAAGCTACTAGAGAAGGGCCATCGCTAAAGACCATTATAGAGAATGAGATCATGTGCTACACCTAGATCAAGAAGTTAATGTCCAGAGGAGGTAACAGGGGCCCGCCTATCAGCGAACACTCGCGATATGCCATCGTTAGTGAGATCTAGGTCGGGAAGTAGAACTACATCCTCTCAAAAATTTAGCAGTGGCACCTTACGTGCTCCCATCCTCACGTTGAAGTCTCTAACTAGGAGATTATCTCTGTGGCTCGAGAAATCCATGATATCTTGGTGAAGAAGTGTATATGGTGATGTCTCAACCTCCTCTCGCACTGCACTGGTGAAGTGTGATGTCTCTAGTGGGAAGTAGCAGATCGCTATGAAGAGATATAAACTAGTTGTGCGTTATAATTGGATCCAAAGGAACCTAGAGTGTGGACCCTCCTCTCAACTAAGATCACCCCAATGAGAGATGATCAATATAGAATTGCCACTCATCCTAAACCGTGCTCTCCCCTTGTCTCCTCTTTGTAGGTTGACTACCAAGTGTATCCATTGACTACCAGTAAGGGACGCTCTGGGCTCTGATGTGTTAATGTGTAGAAAACTATGTGTTGTCCTGTGTAGGACTCTGACCATAGGGTACCATTACAGTTCCAAATGGTGCAAGCAAGGGTCTCAGTATCTTGCGTCTCATAGACCCCATCCCCCTATGTGGCAGGGCAAAAAAAAAGGGGGAGTAACGGCCTTATGACATGGGGGGGGGGGTTCTGGGAAATTGTATTTCCCATATGCACAAAGGGTTTTTTTTTGGACTTTGGTGGGAAATTCATCCTATGTGGTAGGTTGTAATTTCCCACCCCCAAGCATTTGACTTTGGTGTATTTGTGGGATCAAGAGGGCCTCCTCCTTATGACATGCAAAGGTGTCCACATCATAGGAAAGTCTAGAAATGGTGGGAATATTACTTTTTCCCATGTTCCCACCATATCATTAACCCTTAAGTAGAGAAACAAGGTAAACAAGTACTAAATTCGTGCTTTGCACGGACAAAGATGCATGACCATCCTCAACCACTCCCCATGGGAAAGTGGCTCTTTGATTCTTAAATTGCTAATCAATTCACCTAAGGCTTGCATACTTGGATTTTGAAATTTTGGGTAACTCTTAACCCATGGCTCTGAGACCTTCCATCTCCTCCTTCCTCTCAAAGGTGACCTTCCATCTTCTACATTCCATTGACCTTCTATCTCTTCCTTGCCCCTAAAGCTACCTCTTGTATTTCCACCTCCTCCCCAAAGTCTGCCTCTTGTCTTTCCACCTCCTCCCCCCTCCAAGCCTCCATCCAAAAGCTCCTTTTTTGTGACACATGGCAGGCTCTTCTCCTCCAAGCTGCCACGTGTCCTCTCTTTTTTTTTGGGTGTCCGTGGCTAATAGGTTAAAGATGATATTTAATCATTCACAAGGCTTAGATAATTCCAATTATAGAATTAAACCAACATCTCCTCCCCCTGCCAAGTCCCGGTCATAAGCGAATATGGTTTTGATAAAAGGCAAGAAATTGTGTTGTTTGAACTCCAACTACTTCAAGTATCTTGAAAGAGAAATTGGTATGCATAGCCTTGATCGGACATACAATTTGAAAGCCCGAAATGTGGATAGCGAGTTGATTTCGTCACACTTTTCAATAAAGATACTTACACAGCAGATGATCCATTAGGAAGCGCCACGTGAGTTTTGTCTCAATCTTGCGATGAATTTTTATGCTCTGGGATTGTATGCCATCACGCTTATTACACCTTATGCTCTCAAACTGGTTCTTCCTCCAACGACGGAAATTCTCTATCTTGTAAACCTCATATCGACGATGATGCTATTGGAAACTCGCAGGAAGAGTACTCAATTTACTGGTATCTATGACGGCGATGGGGAGTTGTAGAGCTTATCAAAGTAGGAGAGAGACTGGGCAGGTAGAGCAAGGCAGGGTAAGGCAAGGTAGGGCAGGGAGGCGTTACCTTCGTTAGATTGCAATTTGTGAGCAAAAGATGGAATTGCAAGCCCACCACGTATTGCATTTACACAAAACAAACCTATTGACCAAGGGTAGGAAGGCCAGTTTGATGATAAACCGCCAGTAAGTACTAGTGAAGGACATTGAAAGAGTGAGCAATTTGAGCATAGACTCTGGCCATGGTCAATTGCACAACACTGACCACCACCTAGTGAACTCACCCCCCCCAAGACTTTGGCAAAAGTCACAACACTCGCAACCAATAGAGATGCTTATAGAGTACTTCCATTCCCTTGCCCATCGTGCGTATAGACACCTTCATGATCGCATATTCAAAGAGTTGCTCCAACACCGGGGAACAAGACGAAATTGTAAGCATTATGTTCAAGGAGTATCGGGTGATCATGTAGGACCAAGGCCGGGGCCCTTTTTACTCCAATTAGTGGAGCCTTTTTCCCTAACTACTTTTGTGCTTACTTAGCATGTTACCATGGGAGTGCTCCATACCTTCGTCTTGTGATGTGACTTGTAGCTCATGACTGTCTGTGTCCTTGATTCCAGACTCCAGTAAGTATCAGAGCAGTATTCGTTGATTCTGCCCCTGCCCCCTTCAATCCCATCGGTTATTGCTGATCAGCATCTGCCTTGGTGGACACGTTTTTGCAGTAGAAGCCATCATTTCATGGGGGTGCTGACAGTTTGGACAAGAGTGCTATCGTTGTGAACGGCGGTCACAATCAGAGCTGCAGCTGCCTCTTTCCTGGACAAATCAGATTTGGCTGTCGCCTGTGTGTGGAAAGGAACTACTGAAGCTGCATTCGTCTGTGGAGATGTCATCAATTTTCTGGGTGTTGATTTCAGAAGTGTGCTGCCTCTACCTGTTGTCCCCCTTTTTTGTGCAGTTGCCCACCTCCTGGAACAAGGGCCGTCGATTGTTCTTTTGGTGGCTCTGTTTGCAACTGCCTTCTGCCAGATTTAGAGGAGTTTCAAGGTCAACACTTCTAGGAGGCACTACCACTTAGAAAGGGCAATAAGGTGCTGATTTACTGCCCCGACAGTTGCAGCAGTTGCTGCCAGCAAAACAGCTTTAGCCATTAGGTTGCTCACCATGATTGTACGCTAGTTTGGTAGTTTTGTGCCATCCTGCTGTCCCCTCCCTTGTGGATCAATATAATTCTACTAAGCTGCCATTCTGAGGGGAATCCTCCCTCTAGAGCCATATTCATAAGCCTGGTGAGCACTTTCTTTGTCTTCTCGCCTCCCCATGTTAGCATCTCCACCACCAGCCCTTGTGTGTCTGGAGCCTTCCCATATTTGCTAGCTTTTTCAGCCCTTTTCCCACATCGTCTTATGTTATGATAACATTTGCTGCTTTGATGGAAAAGTCACGATTTATTTTCTCTTCCCCCTCTCTTTTGTAGAGGTCCTTGACGAATTGTGTCATGCCTTCCCATGATGCTTTCCTCTCTTGAGGTTTACTACCATGTAACTTTAGAAAAACATTCTTGGGGTTTTGTTAGCACCGCCTTGAGGCTTTTGAAAAAAAGTGTCCTCCCAATAGATTTTGGACACTCATCCTATGCCCATGTTCCTTTCTATTCTAATTTTGCTAGTGTGTAAGTACTCTCTCTCTCTCTCTCTCCCCCCCCCCCCCCCCCCCTCCCCCCCCCCCCCAAAAAAAAAAAAAAAAAGTTAGAATATGAAGTCAAAGTGAGTCTAAAATGAGTGTTCTAGGGGTGTTTTATAGTTTAGTGAGTCCTAGACATGCCACGTGTCATATTGGGAATTATCCCATACACACTATGGCTTTCTAGAGTCTAGTGTGACACTATATAGTGTTGTACTTGTCTTTAGTCTTTTTATATGAGTCAACATCAAGCTCTTTGGTATCATGTGAGTACTTGTCAATTGCTTTCATTTTCTTTCCATTTCATTTCCATTATGCTTGTTATCTTTCCTTTCCATTCCTAGTGTTAGCTTGCTTCTCTCCCTACCACTATGATCTTTCATGTGGTATTAGAGCCATGTTCCTAGCCGTGCTCTCTCTTTCCCTTTCCGTTCCAAGAGGTTGAGGTGAGGGAGGCCAATGAAGCTACTCTACCTCCTCCTCCTTGGAAGGCTGTCCTCTTCTCTCCTTCCTTGAGCTCTCTTCTCCACGCCATGATTTGCCACCTCTCTTCTCCTTCCTTCTTTTTGTGACCTACGGGCGATGTGAAGCTTCTATCTGGATCTAGAAGTAGAATCACGACTTTGTGTTTTCAGCAAAGTTATAGAGGACCTTGAGTACTACAAATTTCGTTTTTACATCATTCCAATCTGAGTTTTTTGTGAAAAGTTACAGGCCTTGCAAAAAGTGACGAAATTTGTTTCTGCGTGCGGATTTTGTTCTAAAGCTCAATGATTTGATAACCCAAGCATGATGTAGCCAGCTCAACGTGGAGCTGTCCATCCTCTTCATCGTTGACCTCTGCTCTAGCCTGCCATTTGCTTATTCTGCCCATCACTTAATGTGAGCTCTTGACATTACATTGCGGTGACTCCTTCATGTGACTACTTCAAACTTTGGTGAAGACTTCCCGAGCTAGATGTGAGTTCTCCGATACTACTCCGACACACTCCATTGCAGTGATCTCTTTGATTAGTGTATTACATCGAGCTTGATGTAGACCACTCTACATCAACAAGTGACTTCTTCAACATTGCTTATTTGATCGGTGCCTGAGATACTTCGCATTGATTGACTTCCCGATCGGTCGTGGTACCTGAGGCTTCTACTTCGATATTGGTGACTCTCCTTCCGGCATTTTGAGAGTCATCATGTGAGTGCTTCGTGTAGCTACTCCATACACTTCACCAACACATATTTTGGGGCATTCCTACGTAGCGCTTCATCGACATTATCATCGACTTGCAGGGATGTGCACACGTGCAGTGGCTACTTGGAGGACATCTCTTATCATAAGAGATCTATTTTTTTATTACTACATGCTTGATGTTATTTTGGGATCCTCTGTCCTGGGTAGCCCCCCTAAAATGTAAGAAATCCTAGATTTACTATATTTAGAAATGTGCTAAGGAAAAAAGGAGACTGAAATAGTAGAGAACAAGGAATATTTGTATTGCTTGAGTGTCTCTTATATAGAGAGTGAAGAGTCAAACACGAAAAGTGGTGTACTCCAAAGTGTATGTGCATGAAGAGGTGTGTACCCCTTGTGAAGGGTGTGACCCTTGATGAGAGGGTACATTACAATGGGAGTGTCTCTTCAATAGAATGTCTCTTGTGAAGGGTTGTGCCTCATAGGAAGTGTCTCGTCGAAAGGGCATACCCTTCCACAAGTGTCCATTCTTTAAACCATCCATAAGTCTAAGGTATAGAGAAAGGAATACGTCACAGATCGTGACATCCCCTCCCGCTCAAAATAAGACCCTAGTGGAGATAATGAATTGATGTAGAAAATATCACAGTAAGTTCTGAAAATACTGCTGTAAAATGTCAGAGTACAGGGGTAGGTTGCAGAGTCCACGGGTCTGAGAAGGGATAAGGAGTTGTTGTCGGGAGTGGAGGATATCCAGGAGAAGGAGTACCTTCAGAGTGTAAATACTGTCTTAGGGAAGGTACAACCTGTGCAGGAGGATATTTGGGAGCTGAAAGAGGTGGAGAGTACCCTGGAGATGTTGAAGCTGAGGGGTAAAAGTCTCTCTAAAGATGGACAACAAACTCGTGAGGAATATCGGGTTTTGGGTATCTACGTGTCTCGTGGAACACAACCTAGACTGTGCTGAGGAAGTAATGTAATTGAGCTGCCTCACGCAAAAGGTATAGGATGTGGTCCAAGTCACTGGAAGGGCACGTGACACGGAAGACCCACGATGCAAAAGCTCCGAAATGGGCTGGTTGTGCAATCTGAACACGATATTGTGTGATAGATGATGCCTGAGGTGTCCTTGAAGGGACTGGGACATTACCAGGGGTTTCCATGCTTTAAGGAGGAGGCTTTCATTTGCTATAATTTGATAATGAGCGGCAAATAATAATATGAAAGAGAATTCTTAGAAATGGCTGATGGAGAGCTGCGTATGGTGTGGAAGAGAGGCGAATCGGCATGAGGAATTTCCGTACGGGCGTCAAACGGGAATCGTCATTTTTGTTTGGCTGCCTAGGTTAGGTGGTTGCCAAAAATTAAAACGTGGGTTGCCTTGTACCTACGGTAGTCTAGGGTTAGGCCTTGGGTGTAGGACTGGTTGCCCTTTTTAGGCCCTCTAGGTACCCTTTTGTAGTTGGTGCTTGGTGCCAAAGGGTGTGCCTATTCTAAGGGGTGTGTGACCCTTGGAATAGGTGTACCTTTTTATGAAGGGATGTGACCCTGTTTTAAAAAGGGGTGTCCCCACACGAAAAGATGTGTCCTTTTTCCCACGATGGGGTGTGTCCCTTGGGTGAGGAGTCAGAAACTCTTCATCAAAAGGTGTGTCCGATGGTGAAAAAGGTGCATCCCTTGGTTTTGGGACAGCCCAAGCACATCAAAAGACACGATTTTTGTCGTGTCCATTCACATCAACTCGTGATGTGAGGGAGATGGAGAGGCCTTTGATGACTTTAGGTGGGGTTGGCGCTAAAAATTTTTACGCTCATTCTCTTCATCTCGTCCATGCACAACGTGCGTGGATATCCTTCTAGCGGAAAGAGATGTATCAGATCGGCGCTAGAAGGTGGGAGGCATTTCCTACAGGCAGGAGCGAAATTTGCTCTGATACCACTGTAAGAAATCCTAGATTTACTATATTTAGAAATGTGCTAAGGAACAGAAAGGAGATTGAAATAGTAGAGAACAAGAAATATTTGTATTGCTTGAGTGTCTGTAGTGTGTCATCCATACAGTTGGGCCTCTCTTATATAGAGAGTGAAGAGTGTTTACTCCAAAGTGTATGTGCATGAAGAGGTGTGTACCCCTTGTGAAGAGTGTGACCCTTGATGAGAGGGTACATTACAATGGGAGTGTCTCTTCAATAGAATGTCTCTTGTGAAGGGTTGTGCCTCATAGGAAGTGTCGCGTCGAAAGGGCATACCCTTCCACAAGTGTTCCATTCATCAAACCATCCATAAGTCTAAGGTATAGAGAAAGGAATACGTCACAAATCGTGACATAAAATGATATGTATTGAGTAGTTGGTTTTCATTTGGATAGTGCTCCTAAAAAGATGTATTGGTTTTTCTATTTTAGTGTGTGGTTTCCTAACATGTCCTGTTATGAAGCCAAGGGGGGATGTACCGTGGGAGCCCTATGTATTGGCTTTGATAGGTCTCATTATCAGGCCTGGCCGAGATGTTGGTGTATTCCTAGAACTATGAGCTGGTCATGTAGCCATGCTATAATGTGAGCCTTTGAGCATGTTGAGTCTCAAGCCATGAGAGTGCTTGGATCAACCTTTGAACACACTTAGACTTTAACCTCTGAGCTACATGGGGTGCACAGTTTGATGACTGTCATTGTCATGTTCTGTTCTTGGTTCCATTTTAGTAGTCTCTTACCTTGCCTTCATGGGGGGGTGTTGGAATATGAAGCCAAAGTGAGTCTAAAATGAGTGTTCTAGGGGTGTTTTATAGTCTAGTGAGTCCTAGACATGCCACGTGTCATATTGGGAGTTATCCCATATACACTATGGCTTTCTAGAGTCTAGTGTCACACTATATAGGGTTGTACTTGTCTTTAGTCTTTTTATATCAGTCAACATCAAGCTCTTTGGTATCATGTGAGTACTTGCCATTGCTTTCATTTTCTTTCCATTTCATTTCCATTATGCTTGTTATCTTTCCTTTCCATTCCTAGTGTTAGCTTGCTTCTCTTCCTACCACTATGATCTTTCAAAATCAACTCATCAGCATCGTCCCCCTCTATTCAACGCTCCTTAAAACCTCGAAAAATGAAGGCAGTGCTGTCAAGCACATCGTATGCTCTCTTGTTTTAGCTCCTCCAGGTTTCAAGCTACTTGCTCTTAAGAAACATTCTCTTTTTGTTCCTTATCACATGTTTTTATGCTTGAGCTTGGCCCTCTTTCTCTGTTATATCTGCTGTTTTCCATTTCCTATTTGCATTTTTACGTTCCTGGTCGACCCCGTGGTTGCATGGCATTTCAATACTCCTTTCCTTGCTTTAAGTGAAGCACTTTTGGGCTGTTACCTACAGCACTTCTGTTATGCATTGTTCATTGTATGACAAATAGAAGGCATCTGTGACAGTACTGTCTCTATTTTTCTTTCATAAAAATGTGCCTTTTGTAGTCCATTCTCAGCCTACCCAAGAGTCTCTTGAGATGTTCAAAAATACGCCTTGTGGAGGGCTTATGATCACATAGTCAATTACACTTGACCCTTGAGGAGTTTTGCATTTGTAACCTTCTGTGTCTTTGAAATATGAAGTGCCATCACCAGATCCTTGATCCAAATCCTCCTTTACGCAGATGATGTGGTCTTATTCTCATCCTCAACAAATTCCCTCCAGTGACACTCGAATGCACTTCATACCTTCTACAAGACACATGACTTGAAGGTCAACCTTGGTAAAACCAAGGTCATGATCTTCAATACATCTCAGGCATCCACCAATCAGTGGAGATTGTCTTCATGTCCTTTTCCAGCCCTTTTTTCCTCATTGTCTTCTTCCATTTCTTCCATCCATACAGTGTCTCTCCCCTCCATCTTGATGATGCCTTGCCTTGAAATCTCCTGCCAGGATAATTGTATGCTCTCTAGAAAACCTGGAACATTTGGGAATGTTTATCAGGCGTTTTCACTTTTGGGAATGGTCACAGGCGTTCCCAGATGTTCCTGCACTGCCACCTGGCTGTCTTTTCCAATGTCATTCTGATGTAGCATGCTATCCCACTAAAGCCTCTCCCTCCTATTCGTGTTTTTGTTTTCAAGAATTCCTTAATTTCTGGAGATTCATTCCCCTCACATTCCCATGTCTCCAATACCATAAGTATATTTTTTCTGTTATCTTGTCTTCCAAATGTGATGACCTTGTCCAAAGTCCATCCTCCTACATGCCATATTTTGAGCCTGAGGGTCTTGAATCCCTATTTATGCTTCTCTCCCCCTTTGCTCTTTCCGTAACGATAGCTCTCCCATCCTTCATGTAGGCATTCTTTCCCTTTTCGCGTTCCTAATGGTCTCAAGCTCCTTGAGTTTTTGGGCATACTGACTCCTTGTAAGATGTTCGTTTATCCATATAGAGTGCCCCTTGAGATGGTGCTTATGATTCAGCACTTTGAGGTGGGACTGCGCATCCTAGAATTTAATGATTATTTGTCTTGGTTTTCCTCCTTTCCTCCCTATTCTGAATGCATCTTGACATGTTCTTGCAGATATGTGCATGGGCTTTTGGAAGACATATGTGATTACCTTTTCAACGTCCTCATTCTCACTCTCCTCCATCCCCACAATTTTGATGTTGAGGTCTTTTTTCTGCTGCTTGTTTTGCGCTCTCATTTTACTGTTAACTAAACCATCAATAGTATTGATGACGTCTTCTGTTTTTGGCAATTCTTGGACCTGCTACTGTTCTGTCTTTGCCTGCACTTTTGTTCAGATAGATATTTTATTTTATGCTGTGAAATTTGTCATATTCTGTCTCTATTTTATTTTCCATTGTTGTCATCTTTTGAGTCAGTCCATTCACAATGTCTCCACTGCTTAACCTCTTGAATCACCAAGGTTTTCTCATCCTGCATTTGGATCATAGCCTCGTACATTTGTAAAAACTAGCATTATCCTCAACAAGGGAATTTTTTGGGAGTAAACCTTTTTTCAGATACTATATTTGCAGTGAGCCTGGCTGAGCAACTCCAAGTTCTCTCAGTGAATTTCTACGTGCAGTGAGCCTGGCTGAGCAATTCCAATCTCTAAGTGAGTAAACAGTCTCCCTTGATTGGTTCTGGGTGGTGAAGTATATCGAGACAGGTTCCAACAGAGTGAAAGAAAGAAAGAAAGAAAGATGAATTAACATCCTCGGAAGGCCTCACGGCCTATGGGACAAAGTACAGCAAATGAAAATGAAAACTCATACAAGCCACAAGGGCTGAAGCAAAGGGCTCGCTAAGGCTTGCTGAGTGCTAAACAAAAATCTCAGAGACAAAACTCAGTAGCTGAAACCCAGCACTGTGGCAGCTCACTGGTGGGCTACGAAGATATTCTAGATTTGCGTCTGTCGGGCTGTCTCTAGCTGTGGTGGAGGGCGTGGTCTCCTTGACCTATGTATTTGAAGAGCAATATGAAGGGTGACACCTCGTCTCGGGCGATCTCCTCCAAGGAGGATGGAGATGGGTTGAACCATGATCGTGCGTGCCCGATCGCTCTCCTTTTCTTGCGTGGACTCTGCATCACTCGGTCGGTCATATTATGTTGCCCCTTTGCTGTTGATCCATGCTGCTCGCATATCTACTACCTCCTCATCCTCCACTGCTCTATGTCCTGGAGCCGACTCGAATGCATAGAAGTCTGTGACATGTCGCGTTGACCCAGACCTGATCATGGAAGTGGATCAGTCGAGAGAGTGGGTCAAAGCCATGCCCCTTCTGAAAGAGGCAGTGATAGCGTCCTCGGATCTCATAGTATGCTGGGTAGACACATAAGGAATGCTCCTCTGTCTCAATTTCCTCCAGTGTGCATAATTTGCAGATCCATTGCTCTCTAGGTATGCTTGTGGCTCTTCTTGCCTCGATCCCCACCTGATGTGATGAGACGTGCATCTGACCAATAGCAATCCTCAATGCATGCGATACTCCTCCTCAAATTACTGGGGTCTACGATGAGTCCCTCCTCCGACACTCTCACGAAATGGTCACGGTAGAAGTGGACCAACTCTTGGTCCCCTACAAAGTTAGAGATGTATAGAGATGGAGGGGGTCTAACGGTATGATGTAGGTAATCTCATGTACTGGAAAGGGGGCAGCTGGTCCATTTGAATACCGTGGCTGGCAAACCATGTGGAGATGCGTGCATACGATGTATCAGTCCCGCTCTCTACTAGTCGTATGGAAGACCTGAGTGCCAGCCTTGGGAAGTCTCCCGCGAGGTATGGCCCATACTCTATGGAGCTAAGTCACTATCTAAAAGATGGCATCAACATGAGAGGTGTCATGGTGAACCCCACTTGTACTTTTTAATGTGGGATTGAAGCCTTAATCCAAATCATCCGAGAGAGAGAGAGAGAGAGAGAGAGAGAGAGAGAGAGTTTATTAAAGTCTTCGGAAGACCGATGGGTCTATGAGACTGTGAAAATCCTGGTACAAACGAGCTGTGGTAGTGGAGCTACTAAACAAGCATCCACACCAATGCAAAATGTAGAATGTAGAATGGTAGTACTTAGTCCTAAGTACAACATAGTCATGCCGATGGTCGACGCCTGCTCCTGGGTGAAACGTGTCTGCTCCTGTGCGAAGCGTGACAGCTTTCTCTCGCGCTCTCGAATGCTCTGGACCTCCATCAGCAAATACTCCCAAGCCTCTGATGGGTCAGCTTGTCCGTGCTCTACGGAAACTGATAGGAATGTGGCCTGAAGGTGTGAGTAAGAGACTGGAGACTGGGTGATGACTGGGTAAGATGGGTGCGGTATGGGGATGATGAGGCGATCCCAGCAGGGTGAGGGAGTGTGGGCTGACTGAGAGGCAGAGGAGAGAGAAAGGTCGAGTAGTGTGGAACAGTGTATGACCCCTCCAAAGTAGGTGTCATAACTGAAGAGAGAACTGTAGCGGGAGAAGAAGGGAGAGATGGTGTCACTGACAACCCCTCTATCCTAGGGGAGGATGGGACAATCGATGTCATGGGTAGGGGTATATCAGAGCCAATAGCTGTAACAGTAGAGACTGTGGGCGGAAGTGGAGCTGAAAGAGGAGCTGGAACTGGAACTAGAGCCGACACTGAGGCTGAGTATGAGGATATAGCTGATGTAGCTGAGACTGAAGCTGAGACTGAAGCTGAGGTTGTGGCTGAAGTTGAGGCGGAAGTGGCCCCCGCCTTTGCTTTGCTGTCCACTCCAAGTCCACTATGGTTGTATCGTGTGTTCACATCTTTGAGTTTCAGCTGTGTGTGTTTTTTCTTGGTGGGTTTATCTGTATCCTTGCCACCTTTTCCCATTTCGTTTGATCGACCCATGTTCGGTGCAGGTCTTAGTGCAGGAGTGCGAGCGGGAGCATGAGCATGAGCTCCTTCCCCATGATGGGAGGTACCCCCAGGGGGGCTGAAAAGAGGCTGAGGGGTGGTGGGGGGGCTAGTAGGGAAGGAGGGGGTGACTGGAGAGCAGGCGGGGGTGGCTGAGGGGTAGAGGGAGTAGCTGAGGGGTTGCGAGGGGGTGGATGAAGGATGGCGGGGAGCTGAAGGGTGGCGGGTGGTTGGAGTGGAGGAGGCAGAGTAGAAGGGGAGGAGGGGGCGCAGCAGAGGGAGCTGCAACAGGCGAGAGGGAGCTACAACAGGCGGGGGGAGTAGCAGCAGGTGGCTGGAGTGGAGCGAGGGGAGTTGCAGCAGACGGGAGGCGAGGCAAGAGGGAGTTGCAGCCGGCAGGGGAGCAGTAGTAGGCGAAGCAGGAGGGGCGGAGCAGGAAGGGAGGAAGCAGAGCAGGAGAGGCGGGACAGGAGGGGCAGCAGAGGCGTAGCAGAAGGAGAGGAGGCGGCGCTGCAGGCGGCGGGAGCTATAGGGGCGGTTAAGCGAGCGGCTAGGGGAGGGGGGAGGCTAGGTGGGCGGCGAGGCTAGGGGAACAGAGAGGCTAGGGGAGCGGCGAGGCTAGGAGAGTGGAGCGGAGAGGCTAGGGGAGCGGCAAGGCTAGGGAGTGGCAGGAGTTGCAGCAGGAGGGGCGGAGCGAGAGGGGCAGAGCGAGAGGCTAGGAGAGGAGGGGGCTAGGGGGGGGGGGAGAGAGAGAGAGAGAGAGAGAGAGAGAGAGAGAGAGAGAGAGAGAGAGAGAGAGATTAACATCCTCATGAGGGACAAAGTACACCAAGAGAAAATAACTCATACCGGCCTCAATGAGCTGAAGCAAAGGACATGCTAGGGCCCTTGTTGAGTGCTATCCTAAGGTAAAGAGCTCAAGAGGTCAAACAAAAACTCAAATACAAACTTGGCACCTTACGTATGATGGTAAGTGTGATCACTCAGCTATCCTTCAGTTTATTCATAAGTTCGCCGCTCATTTTGCATTAGCGTGAATTAAAGATGAACAAGACAAAGTCCGCCTAGCAGCCCCTCATCTGATCGGTGAGGCGGTTACTTGGTGGAAACATTGGGCTAGTAAGCATAGTGACCCAACAACTTTTAAGACGAATTTCGTTTGGGCAACGTTTGTTACGGATCTCAAAGCCTTTTTTTCTACCGCCGCAGTATATGCTTACCCTAGAGGATGAGTTTTCTCGTCTCTCCCAAAATGCTTAACCTTGATCGTGTTCTCGAGCCAGTCCGATAAACCACCTGGGACACCCATTCTGCCTTTGACTGACTCATAGAGGCTCACAACACCTCAAATCAGCGTTCTTGGAATCTTCATCTCTTGTAGTCTCCTGATCATGCGAGATCGTGGGGCAGTGTCAAAAGCCTTCCGAAAGTCTATAAAGCATGTGTAGACTTTTTGGTGTTTGGACCTCGCCTCCTCACTGATAGCTCTCAGAGTGAAAATGTGATCTAGAGTAGAGCGCTGCCTCTGAAATCTTGCTTGTCCTAGTGCCGGCTGCCCTTGAGCCTTTGTATGATTGGTGAGCTCCCTCTTTAGGACCAATCCATAAATCTTGGCCAGACTATGATCAATCATGAGGGTGCGGTAGTTCCCAGTCTCCATAGGGTCCCCGACTTTGTGTATCGGTACAATAGTGGTGGTGCTCCAAGCAGGTGGGAAGCCGTGACAAACAGCCTGGTTGAACATCTATGCTAGCACCGGAGCTAAAACCTCCTGCCCATGTGCAAAGTGCTCAATCCGTAGGCCTTCATGATCGTGTGCTTTCCGATTGTGTGATCGACAGAGTGCAGCCTGTACATTCTGTGTGGTAAACAAGTGACAAGTGGCGGGCTTGGACGTAAGACATGTCTGGTGGTGTCTGCATTTGGGCATCATAGAGGGAACATGCATACGTGTGCCACACATCTGGGTCAGTAATGGGGATAGGAGGCATCCCCTCCGATAAAAACCCCCATCTAGTGGTCCCATGAAACCAACCTTTACCAATAAAAGGGGGTAAATCTTCAATTAATCACAGTAATAATCACTTCAAAAGCACAATCACACGTGTGTAGGATACCCAAAGGGTCCCACAAATCACCACCCACCGATTGGCCTCAAAGTCTGGCGCCCCTTGCAGTATTTCTTTTTATATTATAACTTTGCCTAAACAGGCTGAATACAAAAGAGTTCGCAAAACCAATATTGCAATTGCTCAAAACGAGAATCTTCACGTGCCAACCAATTCCCCAAACACCAGCCACGAGCTCTCTTCCAACCACGCAGCCTACAAGGCTAGCAATCAGCCATAGGCTTGAATTGGTGGAGCCTAATCATCCACACAACTGCCCTGGGTTGCCCCATGCTTTCCTTGATCCCGCAAGGCAGAAAGAGACTCGTCTGACGCGAAGAACTCCATGAATCCACTTCAACACAGCAAACGGGTACCAAGAAATCTCAATCCAATCTCTGGCAAGGTGCTTGGCTGCCCAACAGCAAACCCACAAGGCAAATCGCACCTGTATTTGGCAGTCTTCGTGACAACGGAAGTGCTCGAAACAGCAAGAAATAGGCCGTACAAAAATGCGCACAGATTTCAGCAGCCCCTAGACAACTCTTTGAAGTGTGATTTCAGCCTCTGATAGCTTCTGGGACCCTGGCCAACAGATGTGCAGCAGCAGATGCGAAAATCCAGCAGGTACTAGCAGCCTGGCAGCAAGAAGAAGTGTGAATTCAGCCCTGGCAGCACCCTAGAATAGCAAAGAAGTGCAAACTGGTTTGGAAGAGGTGCGAAATCCTGTCTGGAGCCCCACGCCTAGCTGAATTGAGGTCGCCCAGCTTTTTGGCTGTCTTTTATGGTCCTGGTCTTGCTTTTGCCCCATCAGTGCTTTTTCCAATCCATTAGTGCTTTTCGTGGCCCCCAAACCCTAATTTGGGTCTTCAGTGCTTTTCGTGAATTAATTTCAAATTACACTACTTTGGCACCCCACTGTTGGACCAATTAACTAATGCCTAGGGGAATTGGTTGCACATTGCTAATTTCCCATGGCCCACTAGGAATTTAATTCTCTAGGTGCCGCACGCATGGCCCTTTGCCCGTGTCCTCGAGGCGTTAGGCAGTGACGTCATAATTCTTGCAAATTTAAAATGAAATTCACACCAGAATCACGCCCTCGTGACATCGGGTCTCCTTGAAAAGATCTTACAATCTCATCCATCCTATGTGTGAGAAAGGCGCACATCTTGCGGCGTGTCAATTGTCAAAACATCCTCTTTGCCTGAGATGACCTAAGGCCTGCTGCCGTATGAGGTGGGCTCTGGTCGCATCGTAAAGATCGGACCGGAGAATAGGACCCCCAGGTTTGTGTAGGATGCAACTACCTCCACTGGTAGCCCACCCATGCTAAAATGCTCTGTGTGCATGGCTGCGCGAGATTTGTTGAAGATCATGATCTTGGTTTTACCAAGGCTGACCTTCAAGTCATGCGTCTTAGAGAATTTGTGTAGTGCGTCTAGGTGTCGCTAGAGTCATGTGTCTAGCTGTCGCTAGAGTCCCTCTGCTGAAGAACATGTGTCTAGCTGTCGCTAGAGTCCCTCTGCTAAAGAACATGACCACATCATCTACATATAGAAGTATATGAAGCAAGGATCCACAGCTAGAGAGCAACCAGTCCCTCCCAGGGCCCCGATAAATGTCTGAAGCTCATCTATATAGAAGCCGAACAAGGTCGGTGATAGAGTACAACCTTGTTTGACCCCAATAGTGCTCATGATCTCCTCTGTCCATCCTGCACTGGTCCGAACCCTACTTGAGACCGTCTAATAAAGTGCCGTGACTGCCCAAATGATATCCTGATTGAAACCGGCCTTCAATAACGGGACCATGAAACTGGCCTTCAATAAATCAAAGGGCAGTAAAGCTAACAAGTAACCAGTCAACATTGTTACATTAACAATTCAGCAAAAGTATTACCAACAGATTGGGAGCTAGAGTGTCACTGCACCAAGACAAAGACACAGATTGGCCCCAAACCTTGGCGCCCCTTTTGGTATTTCTTTAATTAAGTGAGAGGTCCTGAAATCTAGGCTAAATAAAGGATACACTCCTTACAACTGGGGCATTACACATCCCAGTGGGTATCCACATACCTTGCAAAGCCTTTACTGCTCGCTGCTCTCACCACTCTTGGCAATAGGTCTCCATCCCTAGTCCAGGAAGCTTGCACACAGCCGCGAACTGTCACTAGTGGGCACAATTAGCCACACAGTTCCCCATAGCTGTCATTAGTGCCCAAAAAGTTATCTATCTGCTCAAAGCAAAGAAAGAAAGCACACCAAAGCTTTCTCCACTGTCCAGGATTGCCATGACCAATAGTCTCTCACCCTATGGGTCGCACATATCCTAATACAACAACTTGTTTCCCAAAAGAGATCTAGCATCACAACACAGCAAACACTATGGTAGTCACACCTGTACCATCCCTCATGGGGTTCCAAGGATACTTCTTATTCCAAGCATGGATTCCCGACACCTGCCTACTCAGCAATAAGGCTGTAACAAAGATGTGCCATCTGCCTACTGCCTGCATGTGACCCATCTCCTAGAGAAACCAAAAACATCATGTTACTTACCAAAGCCAGCAAATAGGATACACAATGAGTACAAACTCACTGGCATTCAGTTTCTTCCCACTCTTAGTAGGCATCAGTATCACAAACATTAGCCCTGTGAGGCTCTGCTCTCACATCCATGTGACCATAGGCATCCATACTCAGCGCAAACACCTGTATTTAACCCGAGAGCATTTACTAGCAGCCCACACAAGGCCACACGCTTCTTAGACAATCGCAAGTGTCCACCGACTCACTAGAATACCCAAACAATGGGTTAAATCATCACTGAACTGCCCACAGTGATCAGAAGCACGAACAACCTCTGCAAGCATTCATTGTGAATCATCCTGCCAACTAGGCTTCTTCAAAACACTTGTACTCAGCTTAGGACTCTTTCTAGTAGCCAAGACTTGGTCACACAGTCCCCTGCAAATGCTTCATGTGCCCACTTGTACACCCACCTGCTCACTGCAGTGAGAAAGGCATATCTACTCAGCCAACACCACAAGAGCCTGAGACAAAGGGATGACCACCAAAAGGGCCTGAGACAAAGGGATGACCACCTGCTGAAATGTCCCCACTCGACAAGAGTGCCAATGGGATCTGCTAGCCCTTCACTAACAATTTGTAGATAAAGTGAAAGTCCCTGTATGACCAGCCAGCTCACCCAGAGCTGTTCATGGTCATCTAACAAAAACACTGACGAAGAATTGGAAGCAGCCCGTGAGCATCTGACTGAAACAACGCGTTCACCTCAGCATATTCTGTCAGTATAACTGGTGAAACAGTCTCTGCATATCTCGTACAAAGGGCAGTAAACACACAGCCGTACGTGTGGCAACCCTCACGTGTAGCAGACCGTACTTATGGCAGCCCGCACAATAGTCGCACCCCTGTCAGCAGCATTTATTGCTCCGTACACAGCCGTACCAGCAGCACGTAAAGTCCCATACACAGCCGTACAAGCAATGCTCAGTGCTCCGTACACAGCCGTACATCTTCATTCATACCCTTCCGTACCTTCGTATGGCCACATCTCTGTAGGTGCTAGCTCCCGTGAGGTCTCTATATTTTCTGTGATATATCCCCTGCACCCTTTTTCCGGTCCAATTTCTGCCCAAGGCCTTCCTTGGCCTTCTTTTCCAAAAAGGGGACTGCATGTGCTTGCTACATGTCAGCCCGTGCCTTGGGTTGCCCCAAGGGCCTCATTTGCCCCTAGGCCCCCTCTATTTTAAAGGCCCACCAATGGCCAACCTTAACTCTAAGGTTCTTTGGGCCCCTCTTGGCCCTAGACCTTTCATTTACCCCCAAAGCAATAATGCTAGGGGTTCTAGCACATCGAGTAACCCTTGACCTCGCCCCTTGTTTTCCCAGGGTTCTGCCTACATGCAGGCCAACGTGCATGCACCAAAAATCACGCCCTTTTGACACTGGTGACTGATCGTATCCCAACTCTTGTAGGCATATGATGAGAGAGAGAGAGAGAGAGAGAGAGAGAGAGAGAGAGAGAAAGAAAGAAAGAAATTTTATTAAAGGTCCACGGAAGGCCATACATGGCCTATGGGACACGAAATCATCCGAAAGGAAAATACATCATCAACGATGCGCCAACTAGGTGGCCTCATCGTAATACAGCTAAGATGCCAAAAATGGCTACAAAAATCCTAGATACAAAATGAAATGAAATAGAGTACCAAAAATGCTTAGATACAAAATGTAAAATATGAAATATGAGGAACATCGTCTTCCCTAAGGGGTCTGTGATCCAAAGAAATGATGGAAGTCATGGCCATCGACCATGCCTCCTGCCATGAGTGTGAAGATCTGGGCAAGTGTCAAGTGGGCTGCTGGCGGTGCCAAGTCTCCATGGAGCAATCTCCTCCGAAAATCTGCCATCATCCTCCGTCGTCTAGAAATAAAGCGACGGGTACGGCCTCTGTGTAAGATCATCCTGCGGTGCTGCCGGATCATGTCATATGTACATCCTCAGGGTGGAACTATGAGAGAGAGAGAGAGAGAGAGAGAGAGAGAGAGAGATTTGAATACATGAATGAGTATAGAGGTGGGGTTGCCTTTTGGGATACATGGGACTTGCACATGAAGAAATGGGGTTGCCTTGTTAAATACAGGGGAACTTTGGCATGGGAATTGATATGGTTTCTATCTTATCGATTGTAGTTTTGTAACTATGAATACAGCTTTTGTATAGCTGTTAACCTGTTAGAGTTGGTAGCTAGCAAGCTATACAAAGTTTCTTTCCTCCAAAATGTATGTGATTGATTTGGGAGAGCATGTTCTAGACAATCTCCATCTTGCATTGACATCTGTGGAGGGTGGGCAAGAGAGCATGTACGCAACATCATCAGTCTGCTCCATCTGATCTTTGAGCCTCATTAGATTAAATTAGCTTTATACTATGGAACTTCTATCTGCCTCCTGAAGCATTTGGAGTTTATCTTGTTTCTAGAAGTGGATTGTATAGATTGTTTAATACCACTTCATTGAAATGTGCAGGTGCTAACGCAGTCTTCTTCTGTTTACCTGCAACAGGATGGCAGCAAATGAAGCAAATTGAAATCTAAACCAAAAAAATCTGAGCAACTTCCAAGTTCCAGCTATGGCTTTTGATGCCCAGAAGCAGATTCGTGAAAACACTCTCGTATATTGCATTTTGTTCCTTGCCTTGTGTTGTTCATATGTTGTCTTCCCACGTACTTATGGTCTTAGTTTTGAAGATTTGCTGAAGACTATGGGACCTCCTTTCAATTGTGTTTCTCAATTAAGAATTTTCTATTTTGGGTTTTTCTTTTTGTGAGAATGGTTTTGATTATGTTTTGCATTTGTGCATTTGTTTAAATAATTGGTTCTGAATAGGCATCTTGTAAAGAACACCATGTGCAGCTTGTGTAAACTATCGTGGTTGGCAAGTTGTGAATGGTAACAATTGAACATAGACAGGATGCGTTGTCAGAATATTCGCGGCTGGCTTGCTAAAAGCTACCCTGCATGAACCTCACACTTTGCTGGTCTGCTGTGTTACCAAAAAAGATACAGTGCTGCTGCTCTCCTACACGTGCCTCGTGCCCTAATCTGAGGGGCTTCAGTGGCTGTTGGGAGAGCTCAACTCCTGTTGGCTGGATGCATACAATGACCGGCAGGTCTGCCGCCTCTAGGTCTGGCCGACTAGGCCCTCTGGAGTACGCCGACCTGGTTTGTATCCAGGCCGACCAGGGTCTATAGATGGCTGATCAGATCTGGTAGTAGATGGCTGATCAGGTCTGTATCTTGGGCGACCAGGGTCTATAGATGGCTGACCAGGTCTGGGGCTGGTCTGCCCCAAGACCTGGCCCCTCTTTGTGTCTATAAAAGGCACTTCAGCTTTGGAACTTGGGGCTACCGATGAAGGCCATGTGGCAGCTCTGCCCACATGGCGTCTCTCTGTGCCCCCAGTTCTTGCAGATGCCTTGCCCCTTATACTTGAGATCACATGGGGCAGTGACCCTCATATCCTAGTAACCCCTCCCTACACTCCACCAAATGAGTTCAACTTGTGTGGGAGAACTCTCCAGAACAAGTCGGAGATGTCCTCCATGCTTGTCCAATCAGCCACAATTCTTGCACCTCTAGGTGCTGCTTCACGATGATGTGGCACACGATCATTGCATGCTCCATCCAATCATGAACCAGGTCCTCTGGGAATTGCTCTGCACCATCACAAACAACTTGAGCCAATCTGGATCACAAGTACTATTATCACAGCACCGCCCATATGCAGCACCACTAAACAAAGTCATGAACCCAATGGAATCTGCTAGATGCCCTGGTACCGCCATCAGGTTCATCCACAGGTCACCATCACTCGCACTCCATAGATGATCACGCCATCCTCCAAGTGATATAGATGACTATCCAATTTTGCCCCTGCAGAGACTAGGAACAGCATGAATCTCGCCAAGCACCAAGTATTGAGGTTCTCTTTCATCGCATCCAATATCTGGCACCATCCGCAACCTCAAATCAATCCATCAGAATAGACAGATCCTTATGGCTACCCCTCTCCATCAAATAGGTGTCGAGAAACTTTGGAATTGGGTCCAACAGCCTCTGGGATTGACCTCTAATTGAACTCCACTCAAGGCTTAACCTTGATTCCATTAAGGCTATCGCCAAACTCTCATGTTTTGGTGGCTCCTTAGTCTCTGACACAAAGTCTTCAGTTGGGTCTACCACCCACCTCTCAACATCATGCAACTGGACCACCATGAAGCCCTCCAAGTCAGGTGTCTCTGTTAGCTCTACAATCTCATTGGAGTTAGTGACACCAACTTCGTCAGCCAACATGTAGAAGGCTCTGTGAATGCCTTCACCATGAAAACTACCCGTCTCTACTTGGAAGGTCTTGACCCTCTACTTCCCTCCACTGCACTATTAGCATTGTAAGAGTTCACTTTTGAATTGTTTTGCAATTTCCAATTCTAAGTTCACTTTCTAATTGTTTTGCAATTTCCTAAGACAGTGACGTTATGTCAACCATAATCATGGAATCTTAAGGTTTTGTTGTGGTAAGGTGGGAAACCATGAGTGCTTGCTAGCGCTTGCATTAGTGGGGCTTAGAGTGCTGGGGTCTAGGTTGATTCCTAGGCTTAGGCATTAATGAGGAGGTGCAAAAGGAAGCCTATGAGAGGGCTTTAATGGAAGGGTCCCTTGTGGGACACATGGCACGAAAGAAGGAAGCCAAGTGGCAACAATTGGGGATGGGGGAGCATTTCGGAGGGAGAAACCAACTTAGGAGGAGGCCTTGAGAAGCAGACCTCATATAAGGAAGGGGAACTGGCTGGAGAACCCGTGGCTGGGTGGAAAATGCAAGAAGATCCCTCGATACGTCTCGGGAAGTCTCACATTGTTATCAAAGCCCCTGTTTGATCATTTGTCTTCATCACGGATTCCAATGCAGAGCTACTGTTTAACAAGAGCTTGCTTCATTCAAGAGCTACATGAAAGAGTGTAGTAAAGCAATAAGCAAAGTCCATTCGAATCCCCCTCGTTTACAGCAGCTTCAGCAGCCGAGACTGCAGCACTTTCCATAGCTCATTGGAGATGGCCAAGCTTTGAGCTGTCCTTTGTTTGTGAGCGGGTCGTGGAGTTCTTTCTACTAGTAGTAGCAAGTAGCTAGACTGGTACAACAGGCAGTATAGCAGCATCTGGAGCTTGCAGCAGGGCTGGAGTAGGGCCTGCAGAAGGCACCGGTGCCAGCCCATAAAAAACGACTGCAGGGACCTAAATACGCCCCAGATCCGGGTCTGTAGGGCAGGAAAGCCACATACTGGGTTGGCCGAGTCTGTGGGCAATTGGCTGGCTCACAGACCCAGTCGGCTAGTTTGTAAGCAAGTTGGCCAACTTTGGGGAGGCTGCAAAGCCTACAAAGGGCCCCAGCCACAAACAAATACAGGAAAGGGGCAAGAGGGCATCCTTGTTGGACTGATCTCGAAATCTGAGCTCGTTTGTACCAGGTTTTTTACAGTCTCATAGACCCATCGGTCTTCCGAAGACTTTAATAAACTTTCTCTCTTTCTTTCTTTCTCCCCATTCCTTTTGGTAAGCACTTGGCTGTGGGCTGATCTGTACAAAGGGTACAAAGGAGAAACCCTTTTGATCCAAGCATGTGAAAAGCGAAAGAGTAGACGGGTACCCTCCAAAAAAACCCCAATCTACTCTTTCATAAGCTTTGTTGAAATCCAAAGAGAATGGCTAGTCTCTGGCCAATGTGCATAGCCGAATCCGAGCCTCCCAAAAAGAGAAAATGCTACAAAAAATGCATCAGGCATGCACAAATCCCATTGGTGTATCGTGAATCTAGAAGAATGGACTGCAAATGCAAATTGATAGCTTGGCTAAAATCTCATAAAATGTGCCTAAAAGAGTGATTGGTCTTGATTGGGAAAGCAAATTTTTGCAACCCCCCTTTGAAATAAGACCATCTGTAAGTCAATCAGAGTCCCAAACGCCCTATAGGGTTGATGTAACATGGTCCCCAATCATGTACCAAAAAGCAATGAAAAAGGAGAGTGTCAACCCATCTAAGGCATTAATATTGATCTTTTGGACTGGTTTGAATAGGATGTCCAAGACTACATTGTTAAGTCTTTTGGACTGGTTTGAATAGGATGTCCAAGACTACATTGTTTAGTCAAGTTAATAAGGGAGAATGTCTTTGGGCGTATTGTTGATTTATCAAGGACACATAGAAGTAATGACTCTGAATGGGTAATCATTTCTTTGCATCTTTAAAAAATGTGAAAACCCTCGAGTTTGGCAAGATGTTTGTCGAAGGAGTTTTCAGGTTATATGGTTGACCTATTTGTAATGTTAGTGACAGGCACAATAAGTTTGATAGCCATTGTTGGGGGTTGTCTTTCATGAGTTGGAAACTAAGTTGAATATGAGCATGTTTGATGATCCACAATGGATGTTTGGATGAAACTTACCAATCAAACTTCCGAAGATACGTTGTGTGCTCATTTTAGTAAACGGCGTTTGGGAGGTATATCTTGAAATTTCGGAGTTTGGTGCCATTTAACTTTTTATGTTTTAAATAAGAGAGAGAGAGAGAGAGAGAGAGAGAGAGAGAGAGAGAGAGAGAAAGAAAGAAAGAAAGAAAGTGTATTATTGTCCACTAAAGGCCAAAATGGGCCCATGGGACATCAAGAACTCTGCGTACAAGATAGCACAAAATCAACGTGCCACAAAGAAGAGGCATCGTCGAATATCATCTAAGTGCTACGCAATACAATGCAAGTGAAAGTACATACTGTCAAATCCGAGCCTAAATACAAAGTAAGCTAGATGCAAGGAAACCGCCCCTGGGTGCAAAATGGGGGGATGAGTACAATATGTCAATGCAAAGATACAAGTCCATGTATCACGGAGTCTGAGAACCAAAATAATACTGGAAATCCTGTCCATCGACTCTGCCTCCTGCTATGAGAGTACAAATCTGAGCAAAAGTGAGGTGAGTGGCTGGTGGGGCGAGATCTCCATGAGTAAGTCTCCTCCGAAAAGCTACCATCATCCTGGATCGTCTGGAGATGAAGCGGCGAGTACGTCCCCTATGTAACAAGATCCTGCGGAGAGAGAGAGAGAGTTTTTTGGAAGTTTTTGTTTCTTGACTTGCTTGTTTATTTTTGCTTAAGTCACCTGCTTCGTTTCTTCTTTATTTCTTGTTTTCATTCTCTTTTGTTTATTTGACGTATTTTAGTAAGCACTGGGTTTGCCCAAGAGACTCCGCGGGTCTTTAGAAACCCAGTATAGTTGCTTATGCTTGGGCACTGATGACGACATAAGTGTTGCTTTGCTTGCTAAGTATGTCTTCCTTTCGCTTTTCATAAAAGTTTTTGTTTACCTCTTTTTTCTTCTCTTTCATTTTCTCTTTTATTTTCTTTGTAGATTTTTGATCTTTAGAACAACAAATTTTCTAAATTTGTATGATTGGACTTATTCTAGTCTTACAAAGGTATATATAATAGTACAAAGCATTCAACTATAAGCTATAGCCTATGTATGGATTTCAGCCTAGCACTCCACCATCCTCGGGGCTTGAGGGAGAAAGGGTACAAGTGGCTAAATACATTTTCCAAAGCATTAGAGTTGAAGCATGCCTAGGAAAGTATTACAAAAGCTCAAGATAGAGCTGAAAGTTATGTCAATCCACTTAGGGAAAAGTGGGATTCAAAGAAGATGAAGAAAGTTCAGTTGAGAGTAACCGAGTCCTCTCAAATTCAAAAGACTGATGAATGTCCTAGTTTGCCTTTAAGATATTGTGGTCCATATTCAATAGTTCAGAGGATTAGTGAGCCTGCTTACAAGTTAGTCTTACTAGAAGGATTGTAGATTGCATCAAGCATTTCATGTTAGTGGCTTGACGAAAACAGCTTCTTGTAGACTTATTAAACATTCAGTGCTTCCACATGAGCTGGAAAGGATTTGGATGTCAATGAGCCATATAGCTATTCAAGAATATTTAGCGAAGTGGAAGGATGGTTTTGAAGAGAACGCTACTTGGGAAAGTGTAAGCAGTCTTGTTAGGTGGTTTCTTAACATTGTTGCCGAGGACATGAACTCTTCTTAAGGGGGAGGAAATGCCACATCAATGATAGTATGGTGCAACATTACCCCTTGAGGAAGGCCTTGTTTCAGGAAGATAGGAATAAGACAGTGGTAGTTGCTAGGCTTCAGTAGCCTAATGGCGGGCTTAAGTGGCTTAAAGGCTGGCTAGTGCCTAGTTAGGAAGTTAGGACAATTATTACTAGTCCTAAGTCTTAGGTGTACTAAGTGTCCTAAGTGGACCAGTGCATTTATAGGAAGTGACCATTGGGTTTAAGGGTGGCAGGTCTAGTATGGTGACTCTTGCTTGATCTGCTGTGGCTGGGTGGTGAATCTCCTATTGTAGTCATTTGTTGAGAGTATGAGTGTTCCAACTGAGTGGGTTTGGAAGGAGATTATATAGCCCAAGACAGTTGGTTAGCAGAGGCTGGTCAGCAGCCTATTTTGACAGGTCAGTGGAGTCTACAGGAGGGGTCAGCAGCAAGTCAGGGTCGGCCAGAGCTGGCTGCTGGTCAGCCTTTTCCAAGAGGGTGGGGGCATCAGCCTCACCTATAAAAGGGCCCATTGGTTGACAAGCAATCTCAGAGCAGTTCAGGTGTGTCCACTCAGCCAATGAACCTTAGAGCAAGCATGCAGTAGAAGGAGAAGGACCAGCAGGTGCAGGATCAGATCCACACCCAATTCGGGGGACACATCTGACAGTATCTTTGGATGCAGATGTGAGATACCGCTTGCAGGTATCTTGTACTTTGTATTGTCACTGCTTTGTGGAGCTTTATACACAGGGTGTTTTGCTGCCTGCTTGCTGAGAACATCTCTTAAGATCTGTGGGTGTTAAAGTTTGCAATACCTCTTTATACACATCTTCTCTTGGTATGAACTTGAGTGATAGTGATTGGGGTAGTATTTTCTGCTTTGGTGGTAAATCCATAATAAACTTGTCATGCCTCTGGGTTATCCAACATGGCATCAGATCCAGAAGTCCTATGACATTGAGTTTCATCGTTCGTTAGTATCGTCTTTCTAGTTCTTCAGGTGTATGGCTTTACACATGCCTATTTTAAACTTAGTGGAGAATGGCAAGCTGGATGGACCTATTTATCCTATTTGGAAGGTGAAAGTACGGAGCCATTTGATGGCTAGGAAGATTTGGAAGGTCATTACAGGTATGGAACTGAAGTCCAAGCTTTGGATACCTTAGGTGAAGTCATTCAGCCTGCAGACCTGGGTGCAGAGGAAGAATGGGAGGATATTGCCGTTGAAGCTTGGACAATCCTTTGAGATACGTATGAAACAAAAAATGTGGCAAGGATTCTTTTATTCTAGAACCAATTGTTCACAATGCTAATAAGGAGATCTTGTTCAGGAGCACTTGATAATTGTGAAGGTAATCAGGGATCCATTAGTAGTGGTTGGTCGTATGCTAGATGCTTCTGAGCTGGCCATGCTTGTATCGAATATGTTGCCCGAGCGTACACATATGAAGCACTCAAAGGAAGTAGTAATCCTAAACTAGTCCATAGGTATCATTCGCCTTAAAGGGGAATAAGGTGGGCTCGACATATACCTATGATCTGAAGCTGGCACCTTAAAGGGTGATAAGATGGCTCGACCTGTAGCCTATGATTTGAAACTGGCACCTACATCCAGAATAGTTAATGTTGTCCATGTCTCACTGCCCAATAGACACAAAGGGGCCTAACACATATGCCAATGAAGAGCGTTATCCATGGAAGATGCAGGTCAACTTCAGTATACATCTAAGAAGATTCTGGGTTTCAGAGAACTCATTTTGAGGAGTGGGGTTATTGTGGAATTTATGGAAGCTGTCATTGGGGATTATTGCGCAGAATTGCATCCTATTCAGATCACAGCTGCTGTTCATCTACTCAGGGAAGCTTACTGATTCCTATGGCTGCAACCCTTCTTTGTTTTATCATCTTAGGTTCTTGTTTTGAGGACAACTGTTCTCTCTGTAACATAATACATTAGCAGCTTCTATTGTTGCCATAAATAGGTAGAGCTCATTCTGTGGATAGTTGTAGAATGCTCCTTTTTGTTGTTTGGGATTCAGGGTTATAGATATAGGGTATCTTAGCTTGTGGCTGTGTATGTTTGCCATGTGGCATGATACATCCGCGTGTCATATATAGAATAACACCACCATTATATGTGTATTGATGCCCATGTCTAGTACCTTACAAGGCCTAGGGTCCATTTGCCACAGCATCTTGGAATAAATTACCACATTCACTGCAATTTTCAGATAATAATCAAGTGCTCTCTCTCAACCCTAGTGCTTTCTCTCCAACTAAACCAGCTTCTTCTCTCTTTCCTGCGCCCCCTTCCTCTTCTTACTCGCCTGATTTTCTCTCCCTCCTTCAGCTAGTCTTACACAAAGAACATGCCATACACCTCTCCATGCTAATTAATTTGAGGGAGTGTGAAAGATAGGTCCAGAGATGAGGGTGATTGATAGACCCCTCAAAGGAGGAACTTCAAGAATCTTGGTAAAAGGTGGATTATTGCAGAAATCTAGTTTGGGAGAATCAATTGAGGAAGATGCCTTGCTGGAGAATGTCCTCTTTGATGGGCCATTCAAGCAAGCCTATCTGTGTTATGGGGATTTTCAGATCAAACTATCTGCTGATTAAAAAGTGTATTCTACAAGGATGCCTTGAGTGAAACTGGGAAGAATGTGAGTACAAATAGACAACTTCATGGACATGCTAGAGCTACTAGCATTCAGCATGAGTGAACTTCATCTCCTGACTAATATAGATTTGTATGAGTATGCAGATATGAGCGAATGTGTGTGAGAACCATCATGAAGTGTTTAGGCATGCCTTACTAAAGAATCCTTGCTATATGTGATGCAGTGATTGTTTGTAATCATGTGGGGTAACTACCTAAGATTGAAAACTGCAGTTGTACAGCATGAGTGCGTGGTCGTCTATTCAGCGAACTGAAAATATTTGAGTATTCTTTTGACACAGTTTTCGTTTTTACTGTCTGTGCAGGAGATGCAAGAGTTTTTGAAAGATTTGAAACAGTGGGAACATCGAGTAAAGGAAAAAGATAAGAAACTCAAGATCGGATCTGAACATGAAGAAGTCTCGGTACTATCCTATGTTTTGATTGCGATGGTTTTCTTTGGATCATACCTTTGGTCTCCTAAGGCAAAATATTTCAATGACGACCATTGAGCAATTATGCCTGTTAAGTCTCTCAAGCCAGGATTTCACTTGCTCATCATACATTGCTTTGAAGTGCAGAAAATTCCACCCATTCGAGGGCATGCTGACAGAATGTCTTCAACAACCAAACTGCCAACAAAAACAGCAGCCTTGAGTGAAAGGATGAATGTAGAAAGCACATCTACAACAGCCACAAGACACACCTATGATTACCATAATAAATGGGACAAATTTGATGTGGTAGATTTTCACTTAATGTTGTGTTTGTTTCTAGTAAAGGATGCTTGATATGTTTTGCAATCATAAGTTGTAAGAGCCATGAACTTTATTTTGAAGATATATATGAAGGGGATTTGCATGGGGGCAGTTCAGAGCTACAATGTCTTCAAGAGTCTATTAAATGTTTGGTGTTTGGTAGGAAACTGCACTCAGAGAAGCAGATGCAGACGATGTAACTAAGTTAAGATCTGGAAAGGTAACTGGGAAGAAGACTCAACTCAGTGCAAACATGCAGAATCAGATAGGAGGTACAAGACAGGCTCCTGTCCCTAAGCCCATCCCTCAGGCAGATCAAGGATTGGCAGGTTTGGGCACCATAGATAAGCTCTCCGGTGCTTTTAAATCATCAGAGTCCTTTCCAGATGCAACTTCAGAGAAAGAATTGGTGAGGATATGTTACACTGTCTGTATTATTCCCACATCAAGCATCAGCAAGACAAATGAAATCCTTCATTTCATGGAAAGAAATGAGCTCCTTCATGTTGGCTTTGTTTTTTGAGAATTTCTTTTGACAACATCCTTTTTTTCGGCAGGGTAATAAGTATTTCAAAGAGAAAAAGTTTGTTCAAGCTATTGATTGTTATTCTCGAAGCATAGCCTTGCAACCATCTGCTGTGGCATTTGCAAATAGAGCTATGGCATTTATGAAGATAAGGAGGTCTGCCAATAATCTTCTGGAAGTCTCAACCTAAGTCTAAGGTAAATAATGGTGTGTCTATCTTTAACACAGGTTTTATGAAATTTGTATTGGGGCCAGGTTTAACGAAGCTGAAGTAGATTGTACAGAAGCTATTGCTTTAGATGACCGATATGTTAAGGCATATTCACGAAGAGGCACAGCAAGGAAAGAACTAGGAAACTTTTTAGCAGCAGTTGAAGGTAACCAGCTCTCTTCTTTTCTTGAAGATTGTCAAGAAGTAGCAACTTTGCAGGGGCATAATTCATAAGTTTGCCCTTTTGTGATTGTCTTTGACTGCACCTGAAGATGAGTTCTCAGTTAAACCTTTCGACCAGCATGGATTCTGGATACTTTTTTTAAAAGATTGGTTTTTTTTTTTTGATTGGTTACCTTATGGAAAATTTTATGAATACGTGGAAATCCAAGATGTTGCTCAGTTTTTTACAAGGTGTTTGTATCAAGGGATGCATCCAATAATTAGCTGGTCTTTGAGAAACTTAATCAGAATCTGGTTCATTTTGAAGACTCAATTTTTTTTTTGTGACGTGCCTATAAACTCATAGCCTAACCTCAAATAGTTTTTAAAAAGGGAGTGTATTTTGCTTCCAGAGGCTTCTATGAGGTGCATTTATCAGATGCTTCATGCAACAGAGGCTTCTTGAGTTCTCTCCCCTGTTTTATGGGAAGCAGATGGTACATTGCTATGCCCTGGTCCCCAAACAAGGATTATCAAAGTCTTATACGACATCATTGTCCTGTATGGGTTGAGGTTGTTAACTTCTCGGACTATATGCGTGAAGAGTTGCGTGGCCTGGTTGCTTCTTTGGGACAGGTCATTTGTCCTCCACGGCCCATGGGAAACCGTAACAGGTTATGCATTCTCTGGGACACTGATACACCCACCCCTCCTTCTATTGCAGTGGAAGTTGAGGGAGTGCAATTGGGAAAATAGTATTTTGAATTGAAGTGGGGCGTGTTTGCAGGAGCTTGTTTTGCCTGCCACAAGTTTGGGCATCTAGCCTCTGAATGCCTAATGGTTCTGCATCAGCCTCCTCCCAATGCCTTGCCGCCCCAAACACGGGAAATGAATGAGAATTTGCAAGCTAAGACAGCAAATAGAAATGGAGCAAAGAATGCCAAACCAATCAATCAAGTGCAGTCACTTGCTGGAAAGGAAAAAGATAAAGGAAAAGAGAAGATGAAGGAATCTGCAGGGATTGATCAGGATGGTTTTCAACGACCTAAGAAGGTGGTTGTATTGAAGCAACGCCCCCTTCAATCTCGTCAATGGGATGCTTCTTCTCCCTCACCCGGACAGGCTTCTACTTCAGCTCCTATCCTTCAAAATTGGGTGGGGGTACTAAAGAAGGGCATCCCCATATGTGATTCAGAAGAAGGGGAAAATGCTGTGTCTTTCATGGATCATGAAGGAATGCAGCCCATGCAGGCAGAGGCTTTGCCTCTTTGATGTCTTGTTTTATTCTGGTACTTTCTTGTATATACCTCTCTCATGCCCCAAACACTTAAGTGCTTTACATATAATGTACAGAGCCTCTGCAATGTCTCCAAGTGGAGGCTTTTATGGAATTATGTACATAAAATGCAGCCAGATATTGTTTGTTTGCAAGAACATAATCAACACTCCATGGTTGGTCATCATGATTATTTTGGCGGTTATGATATATATTATGCTGGTACCACTACCTACTCAGGTGTACGCATACTGGTTAGACATGAGCTGAAACCTTAGTTAGCCTTCAATGACAGCAGTGGCAGATGGATGGTCATACAATGTAATGTCAATGGTGATATTCTTGAGTTTGCATCAGTTTATGCTTCCCAGACCTCTGCCATGAGGGCTTCATTATGGGATTCTTTATGCAGATATCCATGGAGATCCAATGCATTCATCTGTGGAGATTTTAATAATTCCCCTCTACCAAGAGATAACACCACTTCAAGATCTCATATGCTATCATTGGAAAGGCAGAAATGGGATAGCATGCTTCTTTCTTGCAGGCTGAAGATTTATGGCTGCTTCTCCAAGGGTCAGTGGCTGGATATACTTTTCATCATAATGCACTTCCAACATACTGGGCAAGGCTTGGCAGATGGTATTTGTTTTACCCACAACAATTTGCAGATTTTAGCCCTCATCTCTTTATAGATTTCTCATTGGGCTTGTCAGATCATGCCCCATTGTGGATGAATTTGCAGCTTGGCATGCCTCTAGATGATTTGCCACCCCTTTCCAGTAGATTATTGCATGTTAATCAGGCTTATTTCCGGCATCACTATTTTCAGCAAATGATTAGACTTGCAATTCATCCCTTGCCTTTGCATGCCCGGGAGGACATGAATTATGCTTGGGACAGTTTTGTCTCTCGTATGCAGAATGTCATTAGGGAGTATGGCAACTGGCATATGACTAAATGGAGGAATGAGGTTAAATGGGCAAAAAGGACAGCACAACAATTGACTGAATTTTCTCAGTTAAGGCCTCTCTCTGATTCAGAAAATGATACCCTATCACATGCTCAGATTAAATTGACTGTTAATGATCAGAGGAAATTGCAACAAATGGCAGATCAGGGCAAGAATGAAGCCCCTCATGGATAAGGGCTGCTCATCAAAAGGCTTTTTCCAGGGCTTGCATGCTACTCGAAAGAAAAACTCATGTCTAAGGGTAAGGGAGCTCGATAGCTCTTGGACACACTCTTTCTCTGATCTCCAAGATGAATGCCAAAATTACTTCTAGAAATTGTTCTCCGCTCTTGGTTCCCCATCAAATCAAATGACTGATGCTAGGACTGAATTCCTTCAATATGTTTCTGGAATAGTGGAAATGGATGATGCTCTTATCTTGGAGAGACCTTTTACTGACACAGAACTTGATAATGCATTGTTCCACCTCAGCAAATACAAGTCCCCTGGTTGGGATGGCCTTACGGTGGAATTTTATATTTCTTTTTGGGATGATTTGAAAGAAGTCCTCTTGCAAATGATCAATGTTGCCTGGCAAGAAAATCAGTTGCCGCACTCTTGGAAGCATGGCATTGTCAAACTTGTGCCCAAAAAACATCTGTGTGACCATATGTCAGATTGGAGTCCTATTACTTTGATGCCTGTAATTTACAAACTCATTGCTAAAATGATTGTGCATAGGCTTCATAGGATACTGGATGCGGGACTTCATCCTCATCAGTATGGGTTTGTGCCGCGAAGACAAATCCATGACAATATATCCAATGCCTTGACTGCAATTGAATATGCTAAGTATTCACATCAAGATGTGCTCATATTGCAGGTAGATATTGCTAAGGCATTTGACACTGTTCAATGGGATTTTATCTCTCAAATCATGACAAAGTTGGGCTTTGGTCCCAAGATAGCAAATGCAATTTACTGGCTTTATTCTGGCTCTACTTCTCAGTGCATTCTTGGGGGTCATCTATCTCGGTCATGGACATTGGGTAGATCAGTTAGACAGGGATGCCCTCTTAGTGCTCTCTTCTATGCCATTGCGACCCATCCCCTTTTAATGTATCTTGATCATCTTACAAACACAGGACAGATGACTGGTCTTAAAATCCCTGGGGCTGCATCTTTTTTGGCACAAGCATATGCTGATGATTCCTTCTTTATGCCATAGAATTCCCCCCGGGAAATTCACATGCTTATGACCCCTCTTTCATTGTATGGTTTGGCAGCGGGATTGCATGTCAATTTTCACAAATCTAAATTACTTCCCCTGAAACAATGTGACTGGCATTCTATTCTTTGGCTAGGTCTGGTGGTGCATTCCAAAGATGTAGTCAGGCATTTGGGATATCCTATAGGATGGCATATCACCAGGAAGCAGCAGCTAAAATGGATCCTCCAAAGACTTCAACATAAACTGGAATACTGGAAAATTTCTACTTGGCCTCTTCATGTCAGGCTCAGAATAGTACAGTCGATTGTAATGTCCTATGTCCAGTTCTATTTGCCTTTGCTGCATTGGTCCTCCAGGGATATTTCAGCCTTTATGTCTCAAGCTATGGAGATGTTATGGAGGACAAAAACTGCTGTGAAAGCATTGAGACTGATGAAGATGGAAATGGTGTGCTCTCCTAGGATGCATGGTGGACTTAATGTCCTGAATATAAGATATCATGTACTTGCAAGGAAGGCGACTATGCTCCATACTTTTTTCCGCCAACAACAGCCATGGACTTGTATGATAGCATCCATGTGTGTCAACATGAGGACTTGTGCTTATGGTCATTGGACTACTGATCATTGGGAGGTTGTCATTGGGAGATTTGTAGGGAAGATACCTGGCTGTCCTTTCTCTACTGCTCTAATACTTGACTGGAAACAAGTACTTTCTAAGGTCAAATGGGCTCCTGATAATTGCTCGGGGACAAACTCAATGAGGAAAGAAAGTATTCATTGGAGTGCCATCTTTGACATTCCACTCGCATTACAGGAACCTGTTCGGGCATACAATCTCATGAAATTGGGAATTAGATACATACATGATGTGGTAGATGATCAGGGCTATGTCTTATCTTTTCCTCAAGCCACTGCTGCCTATGCATTGGGAATACACCATAGGTCTGTATGGAAGAAAATTGCTGATTTGTTACATCCTTTTCTACTTGTTCCTCCTGTGGCTGACACAGACAGGCTTATGGATTGGCAATTGCAACCCTCTGATACATGCACTCATCCTGTTCCTCTTCCTGCCTTGACCTCCATCAAAGCCTACAGGCTTCTTCAGCCTACTCCATGGATTCAGCAATATGCTAATTCTCTGTGGCATATAAGGAAGCCCCTCTCATGGTGATATTATGGAAGTGTAAAATGCCATTGAAACAAAGACTTTTTCTTTGGAGATGTATAACAGGCACATTGTCAGTGGGAGTCACACTTGCCAAACGTCGCATTGCACCATCCACATGTTTAAGATGTCAGGCTCCTTCAAAGACTGTTCTTCATTTGCTTTGGCACTGCCCGTCTTCTAGGAACCTCCTCGGGAGAATTTTAGATCATCTTCGGCTCCGTTTCCCGAGTCACAGATTTGGGAAACATTTCTGGCTCTTTGGCAGATTTATGAGGTCTTTGTCTCAATACTCACTATTTCTCTCTTGGGTGAGATATTGGGCTCTTTGGACAATCTGGAGTGAGCATAATTTGGCATACTTGGGTCGGCAGATTCACAAGTCATATGAATCTTTCTGAGCCTCATTGCGGCAATCCTTATATGATGCCTGCCATGAGGGTGACATGGAAGCTTCTTGCATAGAGCTTTTCTTTTTATGTTTCTGATCTTTGGGATACTCTCCATTTCGGAGACCTCCCATCATGTAAATTTATGAGCATATAAATATACTGCACTGGATATTACTTAAAAAAAAGAGTGTGTGTGTGTGTGTGTGACAGAGAGAGAGAGAGAGAGAGAGAGAGAGAGTGAGAGTAGAGATTAATGTCCATGGGAGACCTTGCGGGCCTATGGGACAAAGTGCACAAAAAAGCGAACTCATACAAGCCTCAGTGGGCTGAAGCAAAGGGTACGCTAGGACCCTTGCTGAGTGCTAGTCTATGCTAATAGAATCATAATCATAATCGTAATCATATCGATCAATCTATCCAGGCGCTGGGACGAAACCGAAGCCTGGTACAGTGATGGCTCTTTGGTGGGCTGCGAAAATGTCTCGTATCTATATCTGTCGAGCTGTCTCATGCTACGGTGGGGGGCGCGGTCTCCTCGCTCTTTGGACTCTTTGGGCTATGTCTAGAGTAAACCCTCGTCTCTGTCGGTCTCCCCTGAGGAAAGCTGTGATAAGTCGGACCTCAATAGAGTGTACTCTGGGGGCTCTCTGTCGCACGTGGTCTCTGCGCCCCTCTCTCGGTGGTACTGTGCCGGCTACTCATCCAGACTGCTCTCGTATTGGCTAGCTCCTCTTCCTCCACTCCACTGTGTCCGGCGGCTGACTCAAATGTATAGAAGTCTGTGATGTGCTGTTGTGCCCGATCACGCTCTATGTCTTGTAGTGGTTTGACCATCCCCTGCTGCTCTCTGATCGGTCATAGAAGTGCCTCCCTGTGTTGCCGCATCTCCATCAGAGAAAGCATGATATAGGCCTGGTCATGGAAATGGATCAGTCGTGACAAAGGACCGAAGCCACTCCCCTCTAGGTAGAGACAGTGGTAGCGTCCCCGAATCTCGTAGCAGGTTGGGCAAACACTTTTCCACGGTCTTGGTTTCAAGAGGTGGAGCGGGACTTTTCCCTTGAAGATAGTCCGGCACATGAAGTATTGGGAGTAGGAGAGACAAGGAACCCCACATCCACAACTATGCGTGAGGTTGATCATGCACAGAACTAGCAGTACCTCAACATCGGGACGGAGGACCAACCTCTACATCTGAAGATAGCTAGTTGGGTTTTGGGAGCATGATTATCTTCTTGCTGCATTAACTGGTTTTTTCCAAGAATATTTGGATGGTCATATAAGGATCTCAAGGGGGTCCCGATTGAGTTGATGGAGCACGGCATAGACTTGTTCTCTAATGCAGACCCAGTGATTAAAAGACCATACGGCATGCATCCGAACTATGGTAAGGAAATGCAAGTTGATATTCAAAAAATGGACTACTCTGATTGGGTCAGTGGAATTGTAATTGTACCCAAAAAAACGACAGGTAAGCTCTGGTGGTGTGTTGACTATTGCTGCCAGAAGATGAGATCGGTTTCTCCTCCCTTTGACGGAGAGGGTGTTAGGGACAGTGGCTGGTCATGCTATATACTCCTTCATGGATGGGTACAACAGCTCTACAACCAAGTTAGAGTGTGAGAGCAGGATCAGTCAAAGACCACCTTTGTTACCCGATGGGGAGCCTATGCTTATAGAATGGGGGACAAAAGAGAGATCACCCGATCAGAAAAGAAGAGGGGAGAAGGACCCGAAGTATAGCCTCATTTGGACGAAGGTGGAGAAGATAGAAGACCGGAGTGTCAAGGCTTGCATATCAACACTCAAGGAAGTATGCAAGATACAAAATACTGAAATTGAATGCCTATGCAAGAAGCTGAGAGGGACCAGAGGAGACGAGCTCTCAAACCTCTGAGCCCAAATGCAAGATGAAATGAAGAAATGGCAAGAGGAGATGCAAACCAAATGGACATGTGAAAAAGGTATAATGTTGCAGGACATGAATTGTGCTCTAGGTGAAAAAACTAGTCATCTGGCCTCTCAGATTGAGATTTTAGAAGCCCAGGTGGCTGCCCTTAAAGATGAGAATGACAAACTGAAGGCAAGTGCACACTGGGAGCGACGTTGACATAGTTTCACTCACCGTGGGGAGCCAGTGGAGATAGTGCAGTCCTACACGTACCTAGGGGCAGTATTTACGGGACCAAGCTTCACAATTACTGATGCCGCCAAAGCACGACCCACACGAGGGAAGGGAGGCCTGACCCGATTAGAGAGACAGTGCTTCCAGGCGCATTTCCAGGATCCACCTACGAAGGGCTAACTTTTTGACACTCTCGTGAGACTAACTGCCATGTATGTAGCACCTTTTTGTGGGAGTGACCTTTCAGCTACTGACTGGAAGGGATTTGAGAGGCTACATGTGATCATGGGGTCTAGGATGATCCGGAGTAAGCCTTCAATCCCCCATCAGATCATGCAGGCAGAGTTCGCCATGACACCTGTCCAGGTGGACGCCCTCTTCCAGACCGTGACGTTTGTCCACAGAGTTTGGGCCCTACCTCAGTGGAGATTACCGAGACTGGGACTCATCTCGACGCATGGCAGAGAGAGGCTTTGATACATCATGGTATGCGTGGGTGTCCAGTTGGTTTGATAGCCACGGTATCCAGATGGATAGGCTCCCCCCCTTTCAGTACAGCTTGGATGCACCACTGGAGCTCCTTCCACATAATGAGATTAACTGTATCATACGGTTAGACTTTCTCCAGCTTCACACATCTCGAGCTTGGGGGGGGGGATCAGGAGTTCCTATCAAGACCCAGTTCTATCATGACCACTTTCTAAGGATATCGGAGTGTGGTCTCATCATCAGGCCCTAGTACCTTGAGGATAGGAGAGTCTCACACGCCTTGCGGATTGCTATCGCACAGATACGAGTCTCGTCCCACTAGTTGCGGATCAAGGTTGGGAGAGTGGCTAGAGAGTAGTAGGTCTGCAGACTATGCACGATGGGGGAGATCGAGACAGAGGAGCATTTTCTATCTGTTTGTCCGGCCTATTATGAGATCCGAGGGCGATACCACTGTCTCTTTCAGGAGATCCTTGGCTTCAGACCACTCACTCGACTGATACATTTCCCCGACCAGGTTTGCATTGGGCTCTACTTGATTGAGATGCGGAGACACAGAGATTCCCTTGTGCGGCAGGCCAGAGATCAGCTACAGTCGATGCCTTAGGACACCGAGCTAGACCGAGCATAGACATGCGTCACTGTTTTTTACGCATCTGAGCCAGCACCAAATGTGAGATTGTGGGGGAGGAGCTCGAGGAGATGAGAGCATTATGGATCAGCAGTGAGGCCCGTCACCACGATGTGGCTAGACGGGAGACACGGAGACCACACATGACATGTGGGACGACCAGAGCATGCATGATTGAGGTTTGACCTATCTCAGCCCTCCTCAGAGGAGACCGTTAGAGACGAGGCATTACTTTAGATGTAGCCCATCGGATACAGAGATCCAGGAGAGCGCGTCCCTCGCCACCGCGGGAGACAGCCTGATAGACACGGATACGTGAGCTCTTTGCATCACATCAGAGGACTACTAGGGAGCCGGGTTATATAGAGCCTCTACATGTACTTGGAGCTTTGGCGCTTAGCTGTTGATTGCTCCTGTTTTTTCCTACTGTGTTTTGTAGTAGCTTTTTGCACATTTGCATTTTAGCACTTAGTACTTAGCAAGGGCCTTAGTGAGCCCTTTGCTTCAGCCCAAAGTGGCTTATATGGGTTACATATATCTTGTTTCTTGTCTCATATACCCGCGAGGTCTCCTGAAGACGTTAGTACACCTTTCTTTCTTTCGTTCTTTCTCTCTAGGTTTCCTCATACTCTCTTCTAACGTGGAATCACCCTTGACATCCTCATCACTTGACATCCTTGACATTCCTTGTCACTCTTCACACACTCTCTCTCTAACTTCTCTCTCTCTCTCTCTCTCTCTCTTTCTCTCTCTCTCTCTCTCTACCTAAAGAACAGAGGATTTGCATGCTCTGTACGTTGAGGGCGGTTGAGACAGAGGAGCATTTTCTCTGTATTTGCATAGCCTATTATGAGATATGGGGATGCCACCACTGTCTCTACTTGGAGGGGAGTGGCTTCGGTCCACTATCATGACTAATCCATTTCCATGACTAGGTCAATGAAACCGGCCTCTAATCACTCAGAGGGCAGTGGAACTAAACCTTTAATCACTTCAGCACTTATTTACAGCTCACAAAGCATATATCACAACCATTAACCATTGCATGATCACCATTTGGCATTTACCCATTTGTTCACAAACAAAACCACTGAAACAGGGATGGAGACTAGAATGCCCCTGCTCAACAAACATAGACAAGTGCACCCGATTGGCCCCAAACACCGTGGCGCCCCTTTCGGTATTTCTTTATATTTCACAATGAAATGATTACAAGTTGCATCTGGGAGTCCTTCCCTGCAATTGAGCACGCAGCCCCAATTCACTAAGCCTTCGCAAGGCTTTCAAGCATAGAACACCATCACATAAGTGTACTTAACCCATAGGCTCAACCCAAAGGCATTCTCTTTTCCGAGTGCAATTCCATTGGCTGTTCAGATGCAATCACACTGCACCCCAACTGCACTCTCTTTGAGTGGCTTCCAGATGGTATTCACAAAGCTTTTCAAAGCTCCAAAATAAACAAAGTACCCAACCAAAGAATGACTCATGTAGCACTGCCTGGGCACCTGTGAGCCAAGAAAGAGGCGGCACACGAGGCTAACCAATAGCTTATGGCAAAAAGAAATTGCAGCAGCAAAATCACAACTCACCAAGTCTTGAAAACTCGAACCAAGTCCTCAATTACCAAGAGGACATAGTAGCCAATGCCCAATTGCATTCTCAGCCAAAGAGGAGTGCAAAGGCATGAAGAAAGAGCATTTACAAGAGCCGACCAGCAAGAATTCCACTGAAAAATGCGAAAAGAAGCACTTCTGTCGTGAAGAAATGGGAGTTCTTGGACTCAAAAGAAGCGTGCTTCAGAGAGGAATGCATTGAGAAGGTTTTGGAGAAGTTTCATTGCCGGAAAGTCCTCCAAAACTGAGAAAAACCAGTCAACCAGCGCGTGGGACCACTCGAAATTCAACAGAAAGCTGTAGCTTTGCAAGAGGAGAGGCCTAGGAGGTGGTAGAAGCAGAAAGGTCCAGAAAAAGCCACTTTTGTAAATTTGGCTAGCAAAAGAAGTGCTCAGCTCTGCCCGTTTACCAAACGCACGGAGGGAAAAGCATATCACTACGAAGGGGAGGGAGAGGGGAAACCATCGGGCCAAACGGAAGTCGAGGAATCCAAATAGGTGAGGAGTTATGAAGAAAAACGGAATTCAGCTGAAGGAGGCTGAAAAACCAGTCCAAAATCTCAACAAAGGGAGAAGATGAGAGAGAAAATCACACATGTGAAGTTTAGAAGGCCCAGGAAGGTTCAGGATTGGCAAAGGAGCATGTAGAAGGCACTAGAGCCACCTGGAACTCTAGGGGGGGCCACTGAAGGTACATGGCGCTCTAATGGGCCCATTAAAAATGCCACATCATCATTTCCCAATAACCACTCTTTTAATTCCTTGGAATGCCTTTGGGCCTAGGGATTAATTACGCTTATGTGCTAGGCACCATGCCGCGTTTAATTACACATTATTAAGCCCATGCTTGGACTTTTAAAACCAAAGTTGTCACGGTCTTGTAGTACATTAAAGTACTTAGAATTTCACGCCCCCCTGACATACCCCTCTCTTGAAACAGCAAACCACAGTTTGCTGCCCCAAAACACAGGAGTAAGCATGAAATATAGCATGAAAGAGTCAACAAGAAAGCCGCAGCTATAGTATACAGAGACAGTGAAATTATGGCTAGGAGAGGCATGCATCCATCCATATACACTGCTCAAAATCTATGTGATCCTCGGCGATCAATAGTCAAGATGCATCAATATCATGAAGTCTGACAGTAGAAATATTGTCAGCTCAGTATCTCGAATGAAACATACAGTGTCATCAAGCGACCTCATGAAATCACGCAGCCTGGGATGCCTTCTTGTTCAGGTTCAGTGGAAGAGATGTTTGGTCAGATGATGCATTTCTTATTCAGTCTCAGTCACTTTTGTTTTCCTGGTCGAACCATAGGGTACAGATGCCTATCCATGCTCGGATTGACAGATTCTATGTGGGTGACTGGGCTCTTGATAGAGGGGGGACAGTTTGCATTGCACCTGGTGTTTCCACTTCAGACCATTTTCCGGTAATTTTGTCCATCTCAGAGCCTCATCTGAGAGGACGGTCTCACAGTATCAGGATCCCCGACTCCTTATACACGGATGAGACTCTCACAGAGGCAGTGTTGGAGATCTGGGTTTCTCATATGCAGGGGGGGTGGCCGGTCCTTCACATGTGGCCACAGCACTTGCCAGTATCAACGACTTTTATCGGTGAGCCCATCTGTACTGAGGGAGTGGAGGTGCTACCCCCCTCTCGAACACCAGGTAGTGTTCCAGACGCTCGCTCTGCTGAACTACTTGTAGGAGCCCGGACCGCAGTCGGCTCTAACTGGAAAGCATCAAGGTAAAGCTGCAATATCCCAGGTGAATTTGCTAGTTCACACCTTTCTCCATCCATTTCGCATCAAGTGATGGGTAATTTTGAAATTTTATCAAGTAGCGACGGATAACTTTACCCTTGAGCTTTCTATCTCTGTGTGCCAGAATCTGCTTTGGGACTAGAAGTTCATCTTGTTCTTCCACTTCAGGTTGCACCTCATCAGGTAAATCCTCGGGAATATCTCCATGATATAGCTTTAACAAGCTCACATGAAAGGCATTATGTATCTTCCAATGCGGAGGCAACTTCAGCCTGTAAGCTACCTCGTTTATCTTTTTAGAAACCTGGAAAGGACCATAGTAACACATGTTCAGCTTTGTGTACAACCTTTCCTTGCCTTTCTTATTTTTCAGCCTTGCCTTCTGAAAATGCAGCAAAACCCAATCACCTTCTGTGAATACCAATTTCCTGCAATGCTTATCTGCTGCTCTTTTTTGCTTGTCCTGACTTCTTTGCAAGGCATATTTGATCTTCTTGTAAGCCTCTTCAAGGCTTTCCACAAAATGATCAGCTTCGAAGATTTTCTCTTTTGTATGCAAAATGGGAGGTATCTTCCTGGCACCTTCCACTATTTTAAAAGGTGCTTTACGTGTGGATGTGTGCACCGTATTATTGTAAGCATATTCCAGCAAAGGTAAATAATGCTCCCATTTGCTTTTGTGGTCTGGGACATAGCATTTAAACATATCCAAGATGGTAGAGTTTTCCTGCTCCGATTGTCCATCAAACTGAGGGTGAAAAGATGACGAAAAATTCAGCGTAGTGCCCATATTTTCAAACAGCCCTCTCCAAAAGAGGCTGGTCATCCTTGGATCTCTATCATTGATTATGGATTCAGGCATCCCATGATACTTGAAGACATGCTACAGAAACAATTTGGCCATTTGATCTGCTGTAATTTTCTTTCTTACTGGCACAAAGTGGGCTTGTTTGCTAAACCTGCAAATTATTGTCCACAATCCATCATGTCGAGTAGGAGTACGTGGAAGATCAAGCACAAAATCCATAGCTATGCTTTGCCATGGTCTATCGGGAATTGGCAAAGGGTGTAACAACCCAGGTGCCTTCTGCCTGTCAAACTTTACTTTCTAACAAACCATGCATGTTCTCACATATTCTTCCACATCTTTCCTCAAAGATGGCCGATAAAAGTATTGCTCCACTGCTGTAATTGTTGCTGTAATTCCCTTATGTCCTGCATATGGAGGAGCATGACTTTCCATTATGACTTTCTGTCGCATCTGATCAGTGACACCGAGTCATCCATGCATCAAAGTGAAACCCTCTTTCAACATATAGTGATCATGCCTTTGACCATCAGAAAGCTGATCATAAATAGTTGAAAAATCAGCATCATTAACATATTGATCTTTCATGAGATCTAACACATTGTTGTAAGCAATGCTCATTGCTGAAACACTGGGTTTCTTGGAGACTGCTTCAGGCTGTGGTTTCCTGGAAAGTGCATCAGCCACGACATTTTTGTTACCCGGCACATGTACAATTTGAAAATGAAACATTGAGAGGAAGTTAGCCCATCTCATGTGCTTTTCAGATAATTTTCTGTGTGAGAAAATATCTAAGTGACTGATGATCTATCTGCACATAAAAATCAGCTCCAAGAAGGTAATGTTTCCATGTGGTCAAAGCATGTATCACTGCTAACATTTCCTTCTCGTATGTCTGCAAGTACAATTCAGCATCTTTGAGAACTCTACTCTCATATGCAACCACTCTGCCATGCTGCATCAAAGTGCCTCCTATGCTGTTCCCACATGCATCACAAGTTACAGCAAAGGGTTTTGCAAGATCTGGCAACATAATAACGGGTCCAAAACACAACTTTTGCTTCAGCTCTTCAAAAGCTGCATTTTCCTTTGGTCCCCACCGAAACGGTACAGCTTTCTTTTGTAAAGCATGCAAGGGAGAAGCAATTTCTGCAAAGTACTTTATAAACCTCCGATAGTATGAACACAACCTAAGAAAGCTTCTGACTTCATGTAGATTTTTCAAAATTGGCCAACTCCTTATGGCCTCAACTTTTGCAGGATCCATCTTGATTCCATCCTTTGACGAATTGGAAAACGGTTCTTAATTGTGACTTTATTCAAAGCCCTATAATCAATACACATTCTCCAACTGCCATCCTTCTTTTGCACAAGCAACACAGGGGAACAGTAAGGAGAATTACTTGGCTGTATTAATTCCTTTTCCAAGAGTTCCTTCAATTGTGACATTATCTCTACCTGTTGTGCCTTACTGACATGATAGGGAGGTATATTAGGCGGTGAGCTTCCTGGAATTATATCAATTTGATGATCCGCGGGCCTCTTGGGAGGTAATTCTTGAGGAAGCGCATGTGAGAAACAATCCTGAAAATCTGAAACCCTTTCTCTATCTAAAGCAGAAAGAGTAGAGCCTTCCTGAACTGGTTGGCTGTTCTCTTTGACAAAAATCAGGTACGCTGAAATATGACGCTTTATTACATTGGAAATACAAGAAGCTGAAACTACAGGGATGGACTCCCCTTTCAACTTTACATCAAGTACATGATTTTTGCCTCTATGAGTTAAAGAAATCTTCTTGTTTCTCATCTGCACATCAGCCCCCACCCTGTACATCCAAGGCATCCCAAGCAAAGCATCACACTCTGGCAAAGGCATAATGTAGAAGTCCTCTGTTGATATCCCTGGATATGCATCCTCAACTTGCCAATGATAGGAGTGACAGGTGTGTTGAGTTCAGGGTTGGCCATATCACACATGCCGGATGGCCCCATTTCCTCAGGCTTGATGCCAAGCCTTCCTACCATATCAGGAGTTATGAAATTCGCCTTTGCCCCAGAATCAAAGAAAAACAAACAATTCTGATTTTTTATTTTTCCCCATGCTTTGCACATCTCAGTCTTTTTCGTTTCCTCTTCATCATGTGCATGTGGCAAACTCCCCATCACATCTGGAAGAAGTCCTGTGGAAGGTTTAGGCCTTTTGCCCTTCCGATCAGCTTGTTTATCACCATTCTTATCATCATCTGACCTGTCTCTTTTCTTGGATGGGCAATCATAAGAGCGGTGTCCCTCTCCTTTGCATATAAAACATTTGATATTGGCTGTCCCAAAGATGGCTGTATATTTGCAGCATTCCCTTCATTAGGGAGAGCCATGCTTGGCTGAACATTAGGCATGGGAGCATATGCTGTGGCTTGCATGCCTGGCTGCATTCCCACATTGTCATACATGGCTTGCTTTCTATGCCCAATTGGCGGTGAAATCAACATAGCATCAAAGATAGAATCTGTACCAAAATATTCAGGTTGCTGCCTCAAATATGGCTGAGGTGAGTGAGCCACATTATGGACTGCACATTATTATTTTGAGGAGTAGAAGTACCCAAACCAAGGCCTTGTGCTGGCTGCTCATATTGTTGCACTGGCTGTACTTTTTGTACCTCTTTCTCAAGTGCTCTTTTGGGTGATTCCTCTATCTTGGAAGTCACTTTCTGAGTCATTTTTTATGGCTGTCCCTCATGGAAAACTAATGCATGAGTATGCGGTCCGCCATGAGAAGCCGATGCATGTGTGTACTCACTCTTTCCGTGCTTGTGCTTTCTTGACTTCTTCTTCTTGGCATTTGTTTGCACAATCTGAGCCAAATTTTGAGCCAGCTGAGTCAAAGCAGTCACTGCACTTGCAAGCTGTGCATTCAACATAGTAGCATCATCTGACTCACTGCTAGAACTAGTATCACCGCTGAGCTCAGTTGTAGCTTCATGTGTGGCCTGCTCAAAAGGCATTTGTTGTGCTCCCTGCAGCTGTACACTAGCTGGATCATTAAGGCTTTCCTGCCTTCTCCTTTGAGGAGTTGTGGAGCTCTCTTGCTCATGGGTACTCACCATGTTTATGGTTGTAATATTCAGCTGTCAAAAAGTGCAGCAAAGATATCCTTCCACCAAACTACCGAGGCCCACCACTTGAGAAAGAGTGTGTGGTATCCCGGCAATGGAACCAATGAAACCGGCCTCTAATCACTGAGAGGGCAGTGGAACTAGACCTTTAATCACTTCAGCACTTATTTACAGCTCACAAAGCATATATCACAACCATTAACCATTGCATGATCACCATTTGGCATTTACCCATTTGTTCACAAACAAAACCACTGAAAAAGAGATGGAGGCTAGAATGCCCCTGCTCAACAAACATAGATAGGTTCACCCGATTGGCCCCAAACACCGTGGCGCCCCTTTCGGTATTTCTTTATATTTCACAGTGAAATGATTACAAGTTGCATCTGGGAGTCCTTCCCTGCAACTGAGCACGCAACCCCAATTCACTAAGCCTTCGCAAGGCTTTCAAGCATAGAACACCATCACATAAGTGCACTTAACCCATAGGCTCAACCCAAAGGCATTCTCTTTTCCGAGTGCAATTCCATTGGCTGTCCAGATGCAATCACACTGCACCCCAACTCTGCACCCCAACTGCACTCTCTTTGAGTGGTTTCCAGATGGTATTCACAAAGCTTTTCAAAGCTCCAAAATAAAATCAGCAAAGTACCCAACCAAAGACTGACTCATGTAGCACTGCTTGGGCACTTGTGAGCCAAGAAAGAGGTAGCACACGAGGCCAACCAATAGCTTATGGCAAAAAGAAATTGCAGCAGCAAAATCACAACTCACCAAGTCCTGAAAACTCGAACCAAGTCCTCAATCGCCAAGAGGACATAGTAGCCAATGCCCAATTGCATTCTCAGCCAAAGAGGAGTGCAAAGGCATGAAGAAAGAGCATTTACAAGAGCCGACCAGCAAGAGTTCCATTGAAAAATGCGAAAAGAAGCACTTTTGTCACGAAGAAATGGGAGTTCTTGGGCTCAAAAGAAGCGTGCTTCAGAGGGGAATGCATTGAGAAGGGTTTGGAGAAGTTTCATTGCCGGAAAGTCCTCGAAAACTAAGAAAAACCAGTCAACCAGCACGTGGGACCACTCGAAATTCAACAGAAAGCTGTAGCTTTGCAAGAGGAGAGGCCCAGGAGGCGGTAGAAGCAAAAAGGTCCAGAAAAAGCCACTTTTGTAAATTCGACCAGCAAAAGAAGTGCTCCGCTCTGCCCGTTCTACCAAACGCACGGAGGGAAAAGCATATCACTACGAAGGGGAGGCAGAGGGGAAGCCATCAGGCCAAACGGAAGTCGAGGAATCCAAACAGGTGAGGAGTTAGGAAGAAAAACGGAATTCAGCTGAAGGAGGCTGAAAAACCAGTCCAAAATCTCAACAAAGGGAGAAGATGAGAGAGAAAACCACACATGTGAAGTTTAGAAGGCCTAGGAAGGTCCAGGAATGGCAAAGGAGCATGTAGAAGGCACTAGAGCCACCTGGAACTCTAGGGGGGGCCACTGAAGGTACATGGCCCTCTAGGGGGCCCATTAAAAATGCCACATCATCATTTCCCAACAACCACTCTTTTAATTCCTTGGAATGCCTTTGGTACTTTTAAAACCAAAGTTGTCACAGTCTTGTAGTACATTAAAGTACTTAGAATTTCACGCCCCCGTGACAAGGTTTGTATTGGGCTCTATTTGATGGAGATGCGCTGGCACAAGGAGACACTAGTGTAATGGATCAGAGAGCAGTAGGAGGCGGCTAGACCATAGGACATAGAGGCTAACCAGGCACAACGACGCACTTCTATACATATGAGTCAGCTCCAGGACACAGTGGTGTAGAGGAGGAGCTAGCTGATATGAGGGCAGCTTGGATCAGCATAGAGAACTGACATGGTGCCATTGAGAGAGGGACTTAGAGATAACACGCGAGACAAAGAGTGCCCAGAGTACATTCTATTGAGGTGTGACCTATTAGAACATTCTTCAGGGGGGACCGATAGAGACGAGTGGTCACGCTAGATGTAGCCCAGAGAGTTCAAAGATTGAGAAGACCACATCCCCTTCCCTTGCTATAGCGCGAGAAAGCTTGACAGACGTAGATACAAGATATGTTCACAGCTCACTAGAGAGCCATCACTATGCCGCGCTTCGGTTTCCGAGTCCCAGCTCTGAGATTGATTTGATTCAGCTTGTGCTTTATTGATTATGATTTTGCTAGCATAGATTAGTACTCAGCAAGGGCCCTAGCGCGCCCTTTGCTTCAGCCCACTAAGGCTTTTATGAGTCTATTTTTTTGCGCAGTTTGTCCATATGCCCATGTGACCGCCTCCCGTGGACGTTAATGCATCTTTCTTTCTCTCTCTCTGTCTCTCTCTCTCTCCATACCTTCTCCGTACAGTACAATCCCTTAACCTCTCTGTACAGCCCGGCATACCCTCTTCGTACAGTCCCGTACAGCCTGTCGTACCTTCTCTGTACAGTCCCGTAACTTCTCCGTACAGCCCGCATAGTCCATTGTACCCTTTTTGTACAGTCCGTACAAGTCTGTTGTTTCAGTCCCGTAATTTCTCCGTATCTCTCCCGTACTTTCTCCACTTTAATTCATTTAACCCATTGTACCTTTCTGTACAGTCAGCTCTTAAACCCCAGGCTAGGCTGAGGCCTTGTCCTAGCTCTAGGGGTTAGATATAGTCAAAGTGCAAGACAGATTTGCACAGGTCATTTCTGATGGAGTTCCCCGAGACGAAGCTGTTCCCCTCAACTCTAGCCAGCAAGAAGCCATCCTACATTGATATGACTTCAAGACCTTCCCCCTATGCCTTAGCATATTACAAATTTCAAAGCCAAGGAGACCCACATGAGAAGATTTACTTATTCAACGAGAACTCAAGGATGCAAAGCTTCGCATTGCTTCTGTGGAGAAGGCAATCTCAGAAATGAAGAGCAATGGCAAACAAGAGGTACTCCAAGAAGTTTTACAGCAATGTAGTATTCCAGCTCTTGGACCACAGCGGTACAAGAAATGGTCACTACTCAGCTCAAGTCTACGGGACGAGAAATTACAGCAACAATGCATAACAAGATTGACAAATGCGATGTTTATGGAGAGGTTCAAGAAAGAAAGAAAGTTTATTAAAGTCTTCGGAAGACCGATGGGTCTATGAGACTGTGAAGCAGGGGAGCCATAGCAAGAAACAAGAAGATCTTACACATTCAAGATAGTTGCATTAACTGCTTTGATGAGGAAGGTGAATACACTGAGGAAGAAATCGAATGGGATGAGAAGGACATATGCCTTATCACCTGAAAAGGGAATCAAGTGCAGGTCTACTTTAAAGAAAAGATTTCAAGAACCAAGATTCTCAAACAAACCAACATGCTGAAGGGCACTAGAGTTTGCTGAAGGGAACTAGAGTTTGGATATTTGAAGAGCTCACTCCGACTCAGCTCAAACAAAGAGCAAATGAGCTTACCAAAGTGAAGGAAGACGTAAAGAGGGTGAATGGGCAGTTTATCGAGATGGGCAGGCACTCATTCGAGACTTCAAACCTAGACCCAAAGACTCTCAGTCTTAACTGATGTTATTCAGACCGATTTCAGAGTAGTATTTGGAATGTAGTAATTATGCTATAATAATTTTGAGCTGAGATGCCATGTGTATTGCTGCTCAACTCTCTGGTCTATCCAGATGTTGCAAGTCATTTTGACATTTTGCACTGTGTCCCATAGGCCCGTGAGGCTCCCGAGGACGTTAATATGACTTTCTTTCTTTCTTCCCTCTAGGTTTCCTCATACTCTCTCGTGGACTCACCCTTGACATCCTTGTCACTCGACATCCTTGTCGCCTAACATCCTTGACATTCCTTGTCACTTTTCACACACTCTCTCTAACTTTTCTCTCTCTAGGTTTCCTCATACTCTCTTCGTGGACTCACCCTTGACATCCTTGTCACCTTGACAATCTTGTCACTCGACATCCTCGGCATTCATTGTCGCTTTCACACACTCTCTCTAAATGTTCTCTCTCTAGGTTTCTCATACTTCTCTCTCCACTCTCTCTCTAATGTGGACTTACGGTGCGAGGCGGCAATTCAAATCTTGCCCCCTTGCCAATTTAATTTTGCCACCTTCTCTCACTGCTTTTTCTCTCACATCATTTCTGCTATTCTTAGCACACTGCTTTTTCTCTCACTTGTCACCTCTCACCCCTGCTATTCTTAACACACCCTTGCCAACTTCAGCCCTTCAAGACCAGCCTGCTTCTCCATCGTACCACTCCCTCCTTCCTGCCACGCACAAGCTTTCCCCCACCTTTCTCCTCCACTTGCGTCGCATCATCCCCCTTCACCCTCCTTGTTGCGCCTCCTTGCAGCCCATCATCTCAGCATCAGTCCACGATGTTTTTCCAAGGGCATACTTGCCAAGGTTATCTTAATCATCCAGGCCTATCTAGACCAGCTTACCACCATGTCCTTGAGGCTGATGGATCCTTCCGAGGTACTTTGTACTTGCAAGACAGAGCCTCCTCCGTTGTGCCAACGCACGTCACTCAATCACCCTGTGGCTTTGACCTAAATTTGAGTATGGGTCTAGATTCTCCTCTCAGTGCTGCCAATATAGCTCCTTGTGCCATGCAGCAAACTCCTAGCCTTTCCTTCTGCCCGCCCCCATGCCTGACCTCGTACAGGGTGACTCTGGACTAGGACAGGGCCACCTGGCCCACTTGACACCCGGCTAGGCAGCATTGTTTTTTCAAGAGGACCCTTGCCTCTTTTAGCCGATTGCCCCCCGTTTTTGGAGAATGACATGCTCGTGCACTACATCGCCTCATCATCCGGGCAATCTTTCTGTAATGTAGCACAATTAAGGGTTTAGAACAAGGACTATTGAATACTCCTCTCAATCTTAAAGGCAAACGGTCACTTGTGAGCCTAGAAGAGGACTTAGAGCAGTCTTACCTGCTCCTTACAAGGGGCATTGGCAGTCACCTCTAGTAGATCCAGGGCCCTGATTTGTTATTTCGACTTGGATACTCTCGCATTGGTGGAGGCCTCAGAGCATTTGGAGGATCGGGGTATGACAGCCCCTTTTCGAGGAGTACGGCGAGGTGATCGACATGGCCGACATGATGCGCTACAGTGACAGATATGTTTGGGCCAAGCGATCCCTACACATGGTGCAGCGGATCATGGATGACACCTTCTCTCAGTTAGGTGCTGCGATTTTCAACTCCACAGGACATACCCAATGATTGCTGTCCTAGAAGCAACACTTGAAATTGGAGTTCGAAAAACTAATAGACACTCAGTGTTGGGCCTGGCAGTCAGAAGTTGAGGAGGAAATGTGGAAAAGGCAATAGGAAGCACTTGAGGAGCAACATCGCCTTGAGAAGCACGAGTGGGAAATAGAGAAGACTAGCATACAAGCCCTACATACCTCTCAGCACCAGTGGGAAATAGAGAATACTACCATACAAGCCCTACATACCTCTCAGCACACACCTCACACCAGTGGTCTTAGGCCTCTGGTAACACCTCTGGAAGAGAAGATCGGACCTCCCCTTAGACATGCTGCAAATGGTGTGTGCATGAAGAGGTGTGTCTCTCTGGTGAAGGCTGCAACTCTTGATGTGAGGAGCTTGTACACACATGGTTACATTGTATGTACACACACAAATATATCCATGCATGCATGAATTTTGTTATCCATAAATATATTCATGTGTATGTATCATACACAACGTTAATAGTGTTGGAATATGGAAGCAAGAACTAGAACTAGAAACTGGAAATGAAATAACAAGATTGAAAGACAAGAAATACCTTGAGAAGAGTGTAGACAAGACACAAGCTAGACTGATAGATTACAATGATGTGACCCATGAATATATGGGCCAAAGTACAAGACATAAAGCAAGAGTGCTTATGGGATAATTGTACAAGTGCCACATGGCACACACTCAAGACATAAAGACTAGACTTAGACTTAGACAAATGTAGACTAGGAAATAGTACACTTAGTGTGCACTTATTTCCAACACCCTCCTTAAGTGGACACTAGGAGTAAGACAGAAAGACAAGACTAGAAGACAGACATAAAGACTGATAGACTGAGAAACAAGATAGAAAACATGACAGACAAAAGATCCTGAGACACCCCTCCTCAAGTGATATCCTCATATGGGTCCACAAGGGTAGAGACAAGATGGATCTAAAACACAGTCAGATTGATAGACAAATAGACAGACAGATAAGACTAGATAGACAGAAGACTGACTGTAGACAAATAGAAAGACCAAGACACTAGAACCCCTTGACCTACATCATCGGTGGTCAAGGTGGTAGACAAGACATAGAAGTAATCAGAAAGCCCACTTCTCATCATGTGAGGAAGGAACAGCAGGATCAGCTGATGGAGATGTTGCAGCAACATGGGCTGAGGTAGATGCAGGAGCTGATGTAGAGGTTTTGGAGTAGCAGTCCCTCTCCCGGTGATTATCACGGCCACAAATGGTGCATGGATGAGCCTTGAAACAGTCCTTCTCCATATGATTAGTTTTGCCACAATGGGTGCAAGGCTTTCTTACCTTAGAACTTCCTTTCTTTGCTAAAAATGCAGTGTCAATTACCTTTCGTTGTTGAGTTCTTTCTTCCTCTTGGAGAGCATTGATGATACCCTCAAGAGAAGGATTATTATGATACTTGAAGGTAGTGACAAGAGTAGCATAGGTGTCAGGTAAGCTTTTGAGAAGCACAGCAATAGCAATGTCTTCGGAGATGGGAGGCTTGACTGATGCAAGCTGAACCATAAGACTGCGAAGATAATTGACATGAGAGGCTATAGTAGCTCCTTCCTGCATATGTAGATCAAAGAATGAGATCATAAGTGCAATCTTAGAGTTTTTAGATCGGGCTCCAAAAAGGGTATCCAAAGTGATCCATGCTTGAGGAGCAGACTGTATGTCGGAGATGTGATGAATGTAATCATCTCCAAGGCCGAGCAATATGATAGCATAGGCTTTGTCGTTCTTGGCAGTGATAACTTGCTCAGAGGGACCTTCGGGAGCAGCACGGTTAACAATGTCCCAAAGACCTTCTTTCATAAAATGGCACTTGATTTTGATTTGCCAAGTATGAAAGTTGGACCCATTGAATTTGTCGATAGATATGAGAGAATGAGAGGAAGATGCCATGTGAGAAGGTCTTACCTCTTGCTAGGATGCAAGGGCAGTGTCTATTCCCTTACAATATTGCAGAAATGAGAGGATAGATCCAAGAAGCGGGTTCTCTCACCACTTTGTCAAGGCCATAGCATATAACAGCCCATCGAAGCAGGAGGAACCAGCAAAAAAGAGAGACTGCTCAGCAAACTGAAAGAGGCAAAGCACAATACCTTAATCCCAGGCAGAGGTAGAGGTGCAAAAAAGGGCGCAGTCCAGGAGGTCAAACAGATGGCGCAGATCTCCATAAAGATGGAGCAGATTTCGAATAGCAAGTTGGAGAAGTCGGCCTGTGCAGGTACGGATTCCGTACAGTCGTACAGATTGTACGGACGGTGTACAGACGGCGTACGGAGTACAGAGTATGGCCGACGTACGGACGACGTACGGACAGCGCTGATCTGTACGGATAGCAGGTACGTTGATGCAGGAACGACAGCAGGAGCGGGTGCAGAAGTGACAGCAGGACTGCGCAGATCTGTCGCTCAGATCTGGCAGAAATGGCGCTCAGATCTGTGGCTGAACTGCGCAGATCTGGCGCAGATCTGGAGCAGGAATACACAGATCTGGCGCGCAGATCTGGAGCGCAATGGCGGGGCAGAAAGAGGGAGAAATGAGAAGAGGGAGAAATCTGAGAAGAGGGGCAGATCTGCAGCGGGGGAGAGATCTGAGTTCTCAAAGCTTGGTAGAGCTTCAAGAACTCATTATGGAGGGTTTCCCCCTTTTTGCAATGCTTAGTGAAAAGCATCTTCCAAATCAGTATTGGGTAGAAGCAATAGCCACTACAAACTAGAACTAGAAACTGGAAATGAAATAACAAGATTGAAAGACAAGAAATACCTTGAGAAGAGTGTAGACAAGACACAAGCTAGACTGATAGATTACAATGATGTGACCCATGAATATATGGGCCAAAGTACAAGACATAAAGCAAGAGTGCTTATGGGATAATTGTAGAAGTGCCACATGGCACACACTCAAGACATAAAGACTAGACTTAGACTTAGACAAATGTAGACTAGGAAATAGTACACTTAGTGTGCACTTATCTCCAACAAATAGTGTGGAGCAAGAGATGCTTTTTGTTTCCTTGAAGATAACGTTGTAATGTAGGTACCACACTTCCTACTGTACCTTAATTTTATATTTCTATTGCTAAACATGTATGTTTTTGAGGATTGGCGAGACCATGTATGGTGCTTTTTTGGAGTCAAGGTTTCTAATTGACATAGTTTTTAAAGTGTTTTACTTGCATCAATAGGAACCATGTTGCTTCCTTATTGGTGAACTCATAGGCATGACTATTCTAGTCTTCAAGCAACATGGACGAAGTTTTTCACTTGTTTGTCCTAGCTTGTGATAAAAGCATAATGAGTTGTAACTCTTGGTTACTTGCATCTTCTTTTATGTTGATAGGTAATCTTGCTTGGGGTATCACATAAGAAACGATCGTGACATTCAAGTGGAAGAGCTTTGTGAGCAAACTTAATTTATAGTTTACTTATACTTTTTGCAAGCAGATACAGAATTTGCTCTGCGATTGGAGCCAGAAAATAAGGAGTTGAAGCAACAATATTTGGAAGCTAAGTCTCTTTGTGAAAAGGTTGGATAGACTATGCCTTTATTTTATTTGGGGTTGGAAATCTTTTGGAAATATGAAAAAAATTTTGGTTGATTCTTTTGGAAATAAATTGGTGCTTAGAAGGAATACTTCTTTGTAGAACTGCATCTTAAGGGAAGACGTCCAAATCTACTTGAGGGAATATATGGTCTATTGATGATAGTTATAGATAACTTACTTATAGAAGCTTATGATCTTGCATCTGTTGAAATTGTCTTGGACAGCTCGGTGCTCATGTACAAGTGCTCCCATCCCACTCATAGTGTGTGTCTGTGTGTGTAGCTATCCGTTCTTTACTCAAAAGGAAGGATGATAGCCAGTAGTGCACATGTGTGACACATTTTCATAATTTTCATATCCACCACAATGTCAGATAGTTGAGAACATACCTGCTGTACCTACTTGAGGGGATATCTGGTCTATTGATGATATTTACAGATAACTTACTAAGAAAAGCTTATGGTATCCTCTTGCATCTATTAAAATTGTCTTGGACAGCTCTGTGCTCATATACAAGTGTCCCCATCCCACTCATACCGTGTGTAGCGATCCATACATTGCTCAAAGGGAAAGATGGTATCCAGCAGGGCGACACACATTGCACCACAATGACATAACTGAGAACGTACGTGCTGTACATTTCTTTAGCAAAGAAAGGTACTATGGATATATCTTGATGACTACTAACTAACCTTGACCATTGCTTGTAATGACAACTTCCCACAGGATGCCTGAAAAAGGGGAGTATTACAACCCTACTTGCAAAACGAAGGAAGTTGCCGCATGTGATCTTGTTGTGGTTTTGGAGTTCTCTTTCTGAACACGGATATGCTTAGTTGCAAGGGTTGTCCCTCCCAAGCAATCTCTAGACGTGATAAGGGAACGGTTAGTCTAAACATCCTCCAAGCTGGTCAACCTCCCACCTCCGATGACAAGGCATCTTCAGCATATGTACGCTATCATTTGAAGAGGAATGCTTGTTCCAAAAGATTCTTCTACCCAAGATGGGATAGATAATGGATCGCCCAAGATTTGACCTATCCCTTTGATGTTATGGCTAGTTAATCTCTAGACTTGGTAGTGTCCATAAACTTCTTTTGTGTTGAAACCCCATTCCAACTTACAAAATATAGATATGATGACATGTCTTCCGCAACCCTAATGAGGTTGTGGGTCCCATTGTCAAAGTAGTTTCCTTTCCTTTACTCAAAATTGTTCTCATGCCTATTATATCACTTCGGAAGGTAGAGACCTTACATTGGTTGTTTCAAGGTAGTGCCTAAAGAAATGCAATGGATATTTAGGTACAAATTGTCCTTATATATGATGATGGCCTACTTGGATTATCTTGTAGTGGGTAGTGTATGCAAAAACTATTCCTTTGGTGTAAGGACCCCTTAACTACAAGCTTCGCGAAGAGGGACTACTTTGCATCTTTGGGTCTGTACTATCTAACCATCGTGCTCTAATAGGAAGCGTGATAGTACATCAAATTATTAGTGGCAAAGCATTATTAAACTATCATGGCTTGATCAAGAATAAATAGGCCAATGAGATTGCTCATGGGCACCGGCATGTTCCTGCCCATCATCTGTGGCTAATAGAGCTTTATTGACTTGCAAATTCTCATTCCGTGAACTACTATTGAATGTATATATCATTTTTTATGACCCATCTCATCATATCAAAGTATTCCAGCTCTCTTGTTTTTGTCAATGGAAATTAATAATTGAGCATATCATTACCTCTAACTTTTGGTATCTTCATCATGCATTCTTTCTTCTGTCCCATTTTGCATGTGTGTGAGATCTTCATTGGTAAAAATGGTGCTATCTTTCAGACTTGTTTTTCTGGTCAATCTGGTCTGTCATGTCACTATCCTGAATTTACATCTTGAGCTTAAAATGAGAGGCTTGTCTGTAGTATGATCTTCCCACTACCGTGCCTCTTCAATTTTACATCTTAAATCCCAAAATGATCTTTTATTAGATTTCATGTAGTACTTCAATGCATAGTTATGTCCATTGCGCCCATTCTTTTGAAGTTCAAATCTTTTTCTTATCTTCCTTTATCCTTCACAAAGGTCTGCTGGATCACCGTGATTAGTTTGTGTTTTCAGGCTTTTGCCAATGAGTATGGGCATCCATCTTACCTGTAAGGGTGGCTTGAAGATGCAAGACATGGAATGGAAAGGAAAGTAGAAAAGCAAGACTAGGCAAACATAATGGAAATGAAAGAATGCTAGAAAGAAATGTACAACCAAGCAAAGTACTTACATGATCAAGAAAGGCTTGAGGCTTGATAGATTTGACATGAGAAAGTACAATGCCTTTATAAGATAGGCACATACACTCTAAGTGTCAAATGTATACGGGATAAGTCCCATAGTGACACGTGGCACTCTAGGATATAAAGTAGTATAGTACTACTATAGAACTCAATAGAAACACACTAAAAGTCACTCAAATTGACTCCATTTCCTAACACCCCCCCATGGAGGAAAGGTGAGGGACTATTGGAATGGAACCAAGAACAAAACATGACGATCATCAAAACTATGCATGCCGGTCTGGAACTAGACATGGCTCCCACACAATCTCAGAGGCAAGTGAGCATGGCTCAGAGGCTAGTGAGCATAACATAGAAATCTCATCTAGCATGGCTCAGAGGCTCATCATGCATGGATGCATGATCAACTCAGAGGTCTAGGAGACCAATGCACCAACAAATAGACCTATCAAAGCCAAAAACATATGGCTCCCATAGTACATCCCCTCCTGGCTCCAAAGATTTATGAGGAACATGGAGCCACACACCAAAAATAGAAAAGAAATACATCATTTTAGGAGGACTGTCCAAGGCAGAGTACCTTTATTGACTACACACACATGATTTATTGCATTTATTTTTAGAAAACACTCCTAGGGCAGAGTACCCAAATATATCATGCTTAGAAAGCAAAATCATGATCTCCATCATCCTCTAGATGTTGGAGACAGACAGTAAGAGCATGATCATGTGTCAGATGGTCATCTTCGTCTGCATCATCACTAGTGGCGGATGCCACCCAACTGGCATGATCCTTCAATTGTTGTTGAGCAAGCTTCTAGTAGCACCTGTACTCAGAATGACCGAGCTTGTTGCAATAAGTGCACTTGAACGGCTTGAATGTCTTTCCTCGTGCTGGTGGAGTCAATGGCCTAGGTCTCCATTTGCTAGTGGAGGCAAGAGCCTGTGTAGTATCCGATGAGTAGGATGGAGATTCTATGTTGCAGCGATCCTTTTCAAGAAGAAGAGACACCATATCTTCGAATGTAGTCAATGCAATGCGAAGTACTTCAAGGGCATTCTCAAAGCGAGAAATCCCTTCCATACTTGTCATGAGGACAGCCATTTTGTCCTCGTCATCCGGGCAACACTTCAAGTTGGAGAGTTGTTGAACTAAAGACTGAATTTTTGCTATATGTGCACTCAAGGTATCAGACTCTTCCATTTTCAACTTATAAAATTGCATTTTCAGAAAACCTTGGAGTTGGTGATCTTGTTACCAAATATATTTTCGAGGCGTGCTCAAACCTCCTTAGCCTTGGACTTGAAGTCGATATGATGAATCACTGAATTATCTAGGCAAAGCCCGATGATTACGATGGCCCTCGAATTGTGTTGCTTCCAAATCTTGCGTATTTGAGGCTCCATTGATGCCTCAAGCGCTTCATCATCTTTGATGGCATCCCAAACATTTTCCTTCATGAGAAGAAGTTGAACTTTTGTTTGCCATGTTAGGAATCTGTCCCCCTTGAATTTGTCCACAAGGAGAGAGTTGGTGGAAATCGAACCCATGAAGGTGATAGCTCGGAGAGATAGTGGGATAATGAGAGTGATGGACAGAATGGAGCTGTAGAAGAGGAAGAGCAGATGGTAGGCACAATGGAACTGTAGAAGAGGAGATGGCGGGCAGAAGCAGGAGAGTGTGGGCAGCAACGCTATGTTTGGAGCAGCGTGGGCAGCAGCATTACGTGGGCAAAGAGGCGAGTAGAAGAGCAACATGATGGCGGGCTGTTTGCGGGCAGAAAGGCAAGCAGAAGAGCAGCAAGATGGCAGGCTATTTGCGGGCAGAGAGGCGAGTAGAAGCGGGCAGAATAGCGAGCATAATAGCGGGCTGTTTGCTGCTTGCTGCGGGCTGAACCACAAGCTGAATGGCGAGCTGAATGCCACGAGCTGAAGTGACAATCTCTTGTTGGTGAAGCTCTCCAATGGTGAGGCTTAGGGTGGAGGAGAAGATTGAGCTCAAGATGGAATTGGAGAAGGCATTCCTCCAAGGGGAATGAGGGAGAGAGGTTTCAATGTCCTCAATCTCTTACCTCAACCTCTTGGAAGATAGCCTAGCTCTGATACCATATGAAGATGCAAGACATGGAATGGAAAGGAAAGTAGAAAAGCAAGACTAGGCAAACATAATGGAAATGAAAGAATGCTAGAAAGAAATGTACAACCAAGCAAAGTACTTACATGATCAAGAAAGGTTTGAGGCTTGATAGATTTGACACGAGAAAGTACAATGCCTTTATAGGATAGGCACACACACTAGTGTCAAATGTATATGGGATAAGTCCCATAGTGACACGTTGCACTCTAGGATATAAAGTAGTGTAGTACTACTCTAGAACTCAATATAAACACACTAAAAGTCACTCAAATTGACTCCATTTCCTAACATGGCCATCCATCTTGGCGTCAAGCTTAGCCTCCATATTAAGCTCCTCCAATGCCTTCTCATGAGTCTTTTACAGCTCATCAAAGCATTTCTTGAGAACTGCATTTTCCTTTTGCATGCCTCCAAAGAATTGAGTTTGTGAGATGTAGTATCCTTGGCATGCGCTTCCTTGAGCTCGTGTAAAGCAATTTCATATTCTTTCATAGCATAGTTTTTCTTTGTTTGCATGTGCTTTAGTATGTTCTCTTTCCCTGTTATGCGTCCTAGGGAGAAGACTGTTACGAGAATTGGAATTATCCCATTCTCTTAACCCTTCGGTATTTAGTTGAGTGAGGTCCAACATTTTTTTATCACGCAGCTGATGCACATGTTCTAGTTGTTCATATGAGTGTTGGCATTGTGTGCACCACTTACGCAATGACGGTATGTGTAGCATGTGTGCACCATCCGTACGCATGGCTAGATATACCGGTACGGTTGTATGAGTATGTGGCATTGTGTGCACCACTTATGCGATGATGGTATATGTGGCATGTGTGCATCATCAGTATGATTTTATGCATGTGTGCACCATCTGATTGCATGTGTCACATGTGTGCACCATCCATCTATGATTTATTGATTTGTTGAAATATTGAAAGGTTGAATAATTGTGGTGATTAATTCCAAGGTTTTATATATATATATATATATATATATATTCTCTCTCTCTCTCTCTCTCTCTCTCCCCCAAAGAAAGGAACCTTCTATTAATGCTTGAAAGATTTCATACAAAACAACAGCCTTGAAGGTGCTGAGTATGAAAAAAAAACTGGAAACGGCTGAAAGAAAAACCAGCCTATTCTGGAGAAGCCCAGATCACTGCCTAGGGATCTCTAGAACTGGGGCTAACAGCCAAGTGGGGGGACTATACAGCCAACGAATCCCTCGCGGAGTGAAGATGTAGAAAAAATCACCTGTAGGCCAAGCCTTGCAGAAACGAGCACGCCTCTCAATAGTCGCCCTGGAGCCTGGAGTCCCGTGCTCCCAGGTGGACCGTAGAGTGTAGATGATATCCTGCCAGATGACAACCAAGGTAGCCAAGGGTGGAACTGGGTGCTCTCCCATCACAAGACTGCACCGAGCCACCCAGATGTTTCAAGCCGTGATGCTGGCTCCCACCTCCCAAACACTGTCCTCCCTAGGAGGAGGAGCAGCTAGGGTGTCAGGGGGGACTGCCTCATGGAGTGCAATCCTCTGAATGCTCTGACCCTGTATCCGGTAGGCTAGGGAGATCTCATCAATTTGAAATGCGTGTTCTCCCTTTGTCAATCAAGCCACCACGGGATAGTCTCCAGGACACCATTTGAGCAGTAGTGGCACTGCCCCTCCACTCGCATCTGCTCCAACCACAGATCGATGGGCAAGCCTCCGTAGGCTGCCAGCTAGAAGAAATATGAGATCTTTCTCAGCCACAAGCTAGACCACAACCGTGTCCAAAACCTGGAGCGAACATCCCGGGGCACTCTCTGGGTCACCCAATGTCTTTCCCTCAAGGGAGTCCACCTCGACAAGTCCATCTGAAGTCTCCTACCAATCCGTGTGGTGTAGGAAAAGAAAGGCACCTCATCTATCGTCTCAACTAGGCCGCCCTTGGAGGGCTAGAACCACTCCCTCGGGACCTACTGGACCTCCCTCAGGGGTCTATCCTCCCATAGCCAGAGGCGCCATCGAGAGTCGTCCTGCTCTAAGATACTGGGATCAATGTGCCACTCCTTCCCCAAGCGTCCTACCACTCTGATCATCTGCCAGTGTATCCCATCAAGACTCCCATCCATCTCAGGGTCACTCCAAGTGAGGGGCTGAAGCAGTCCTCCAGGTCCTACACGGAAGAAGCCGAGGTGCGTGCTACCGTGCTGCATCAAAATCCTCAAAGGAACACCAGTACGGGGAAACTGCCCCAACCATCTGCTGTCTCTCCACATGTGAAGTCCTTCCCACCAGGACTCAGGAATGGCTGATCTTGACCATCTGCTGCCCTGCCCCTCTCAGATGTGCTAGGGTGTCAAGCCTCGCCTCTGTCTCCATGGGTAGTCTACTCCAGCGACCAAAAGACCCTGCTGGACCACTGTCCCACTGTGCCCAGCTAATGTGAGTCCACTGCCCAAGCATACGTCCCTCCTGATCTCTGAGCTCTAGGTGCCACATAAGGGGCTGGCGCTCAAATTCCTCTCTGCGTGTGGGCCCCCTGCTAGTCTCTGCCAAACCATGTGGAGGCTCCTCATCAAGGGGGAACCCTTCCCCATAAGGGGAGCCTCTGAGAAGATCCATCCATGTGAAGGCTGCCATTGTCCCCCAGTGCGTGGGGTGTTCTTCAGAAGCCCTCTCTGTAGGAGGAGCTTCCAAGGCTCGGCACCTGGGGTGAGGCCACAAACCACCAACTTGCCCAGAAGGGCCTTGCTCTACATCTCCGGATCAATGATACCCAAGCCTCCCAGTGCCTGCGGCATGATCACCGTTTGCCAAGCTACTCGGGCCCTAGAGTTCCTCGTGCCGTGTGAGCCTGCCCAGAGGAAGTTCCGTACCAACCGTTAGAGCTGCCCAATGCAACCTCTATGAAAGCACCAACAGGAGGCAATATACCAGGCAGTGGCAAGAAGGACTTGGTTTGCCACTAAGGCGCGACTTGCGAGGGAGAATTTGGCCGAGCTCCAATAGAGAAGCTTGCGCCGAACACTCTCAAGGACCGGGGCAATCTGCTGCATTTCAAGGTTATTTTATGCTTGAAATACTTCATTATTATTGATTTTGTGAAATTCAGGGGAAGAATAATTGATCGGGCAATGGCATTTAGTGAACATGATTTGTTGTATTTTGGGCATGTAGGCGCAACTCCTAGTAGATGCTTTGTGGGGTTTAGTTGGGGATGCATAACTAGCTTGTGTTTTGCCATGCTAGATGGTGATGAAACTAATGACAAGGATTGGAGTTAGTGTGATGGAACTAATGACAAGGATTGAGGTGTCACACAACGCATGCTATATGACCATGGGCTAATGTTGTACAAATAATGAATACGAAGCCGTGGGCTATTAATTGTGGATGAAGGCATATTAAGCCTTGTGATATTTTGAGCTAGTGAAGCTATGTTGAGAAATCCCTCCAATTGTGGACAAGGGATGCTTTTGGATGTACTATTATTGGCTCTTTGCTTTTTGGAATATGTAATTATACATACTCTAGATGGGAAGCAAGAGCCACCACATAAAGGGGGCCGATTGGACCCATGTGGCATCAATCTCCTCTCTTCTTCCGCATTCCCTTTTCCTTTGTTCATGTTTTCTTTGTTTAGTTGATCATGATTTTTGTGGTTTCATAAGTATGTAGATATGGTTAATCGCTATTCCGTTTCAAAGACAGATCTTTTGCAGGTTGTAACAAAGGGAGAAGGGATAGATCTAGCAAAGGGGAGTTGGACAGCACACATAAAGAGAAGAAAGAGAGTCTATTAATGTCTTTGAAAACCCGAGGGTTCTATGGGATTCAATAAAAGGAGCCACTAAAGAGGGCATCCACATCTGGATGTTTGAGATGAGAATATCAATAGAGAGATACACCACGCTGTCACTCCGGGATAGTATACAAATGCTTATCCATATGAGATCCAATAGACACCAAGAAAGATAGAAAGGGAAGGGAGACCCCCATCATCAGTGACCTGTCGTTGACCAATCTAACTGATAGAAACTATGTATGCTGTGTGTGGGACAAGTCGGATGAGGATAGAAGAGATGATCTCATCCGACAATGGCTTTGGATCTGGTGAGGCTTGGCACCATTGAGGAAAGAAATCAATAATAGTGTTGCTGGTGCTCCGAATGAGTGCTCTGACATCCAAATCCTTGTGCCTCTTATGTGAGTCTGTCTGAGAGAGAGTGTGTGAGAGATGCATGCACATACACACATCTGTTTTATGTGTAATTCTTCAAGTGAATTCAATGCTTCATGTTGTCCGCAGGAAGCAGGTGTTAAGCTTGCAGAGATGAAAATTCCTCTTCCTATTGAAGAAATAAAAAGTCAAGCTATCAGCAAACCAGATAGCAGGAATGAGCATAATAATCAGGACTTCCAGAGCTCTGATCAGAAAAGAGAAAGGCCTCGAGTTTCAAACAGCTCCATACCACAAGGGCAGGAGAAGACAAGGCCAAAGGCAAAGCCAGAAGTGCTGAGTGAGCAGGTACACCGTACGCCACCTATAGAAGGCATTATACGACGGTAAAAGGAAAAGTTGATTTTGAGACTGCAAGAGGGATAATTTTCCTTTGAAGAAGCAAGAAACATGGAACCAAATTAGTGGAGTACCCTGAAGTTCCTGCTAGGTTTAGTATGTTTAGAGGAATGTATTGCAGTTTCTAATGATGTTAGGAATCTGGGACAGATATCTGACCGAAAGAATAATGAGTGGAAGCATTTGAATGCAGCAGCCGCCGATCTAATTTTTCTCACATGGCTTGAAGCTTGGGTTGCTTGACTGACAATCCTATTCTTGGAATGTAGTCTGCAGAAAATAACCGGAAAGCTCTAGCCTCTGTACAGGCTGCAGCAGCACGTGTGGTTGTCAATGCCGTAACTGCAGCTCCAAAAACATTCTATGAGTTTGAAGCCATGTGGAAAAGCTTTTCTGGGAATCCTTCTAGCCGAGCTGAGCTTTTAAAGGTTGTTGAGCAAACATAGAGTGTTAAGATTTTCAAAAAATTCATGTTTAGAATTTATTTTCAGGTCTCAAGTCAGAATGATATTTTGTTTGAATTCTTTCACAGGTTATAAATCCATCTACCTTGCCTGGTCTTTTCAAAGACAATCTTAGTCCCACGTTTCTGTCAGAGATTATACGAACCCTTGGATGCTTTTTCCCGTATGATCTTCTCACCCACATAGTTACAGATGTTTTCTTGCCTCTTCTCTGCTCAGAATTTTTTTGCATGTAGTAACTTCTGGACTTTTAATTTTTAATTCTGTATGTTAGACTCAGAAAGGGCTTATTTGTATAATTTTCAGAAAGAGTGCAAGTCTTGCGGTTGAAATTCTAGAAAACTTGACAAAGATCAGGCGTTTCAACATGACTATCATGTGCCTTACAAGTAAGGAGAAAGCTGGTATGCATATGGCCACTGACAACAGTTCTTACTCTTGATTGTCGAGTTCACATTTACTGTATTCTATTCTGCTCAGTCCTCATTTTTTCAAGACCTTTTCTCAGAAAAATGGCTACTGATAAGAGTTCTTACTCTTGATTGTCCAGTTCACATTTACTCTATTCTATTTCTGCTCAGTCCTCATTTTTTCAAGACCTTTTCTCAGAAATGAATAACGCTGTTAAGGGGCCTGCTCTTGGAAATAAAGTTATGATGAGATGCCATGAAGTCTGTTATATAGGACCATTGCTTCTGCATGTAGGAAACAATCTTGTTTGCTACAGAAAATTGTTTCCTTTGAAAAGGAAATGGAATGCTTGAGTTTTTGAAGGAATATCTTGCAAGGACTATTGAAGCATTTGTGATTTTCCTTGGGGAACGAACAAGGGGCATGCAACTTTATCATGATAAGGAGCTTACTTGTGGTTCACTTAACCTTCATGAATAGGGGCCCCCAGTTGGTGAAAAATAGTATTAGAGCATGAAAGATGGGGGGAAGGTGGGGGAGGGGAGGGATAAATTGGGGTAGGGATAATTTGACACGTGTCGGCCTTCTGGATTTCTCTGCATCGACTTCCTACAGAAAAATCTGCGAAGACTACAAAAACATGTACAAACTCACGTCTAGGTGTTCTGCGGAAATTTTCTGAAAAGCAGGGTAGCTCTTTGGATTCCATTCAAGGACGAGCAGGACGGGAAAAATTAGCTACTCACATGGTGGGAAACCAAGCCAGAGGGGGTCCATTGCTCTAGCTGTCCCAATTGTTGTAAATTGAATCATACAAGAGCCGATGAATTGCGTGTGGCTGCTTAGTATTCAGCAGCTCCTTGGACACAAGATGCCATGTAGCAGTCGGAGACTGCCCAACCGGATTTCTTGGAGCTTCCTGTAGAGGACCTGAGAGTCGAGTCAGCTTGGAGAAGCGTGTCAAAGTCTCCACGAATTCTTCAGGGGTGGACATCTTGGGAGTTTGCAGAGATGTAGATTATCTATCTATCTGCAAGCAGAGAGCTTGTATGACTAGAATCGAAGGCAATCCAGGTGAAATGATCTGGTGATTGGAGGCAAATGCACGTGCAAAAGAGATGTGGATATCTATCTATTTGCAAGTAGAGCTTGTATGACTTGCAATTCAAGTGAAATCTTCTGGTGATTGGAGGCAAAGGCACTCGCAAAAGAGCTTGGAAATGAAATCGTTTCATGATTTTGCATAGATGGAGGTGCAAGCAGAGCTTGTATTACAAGAAACAAAGTAGGTGAGGTGAAATCTTGTGGTGATTGTAGGCAAAATGCGCTGTCCTCACCACCCGTGCTAGGCACGAACAATAGGGAGGAAGGAGAGTCTCCAAGATGGAGGAACTAAGATGAGCCATCAGGATGAGGGAGGAAACAAGGAGCAGGGAGGGAGAGAGAGTAGGGCTAAAGAGTAGGGGAAGGGAGATGAGGCGCCAAGAGGAGGAAGAGCGCTCGGATTCCAAAAGCAATGTTAGTAGTGAGCCTTTGAATGAGCTGCTAGAGAGAGGGGAGGGCTGGAGATGAGCCGCGAGAACCTTGATAGGCATTGAAAGTTCTCAACTAGCCAGTCCGAATGGGGCACAACTATCCTGATTAGTAGACCCAATAGGAATACCATGCAACGACAGAAGAAAATACTGCAAGAGATTTGAAGCTAGTAGTTCCTATTTGCCCAGAAGCGATGGTAGAGGTGGGAAGGACACATAGGGGAAGTACGAAGTTGGATGCAGGGGATTTTGTGGGTGTGATGAGGCATGCCATGGCTGTAGGCTGCAGTCCGTCCAATCTGTTAAGCTTATACACGATGGTTTTTCCAAGGTGTGGTGGAGGGGGAGGGATGGTTATTTAATATTAGCTTAACTTAGGGGGTTTTAGCTTAGGAGGGTTAATCAAGATTAGTGGGTTTTAACTTAGGCTAATGAGTTAATTACATTAGCAATTATTTTTTTAAGCGAATTTTGCAAATCCAAGAAGTTTTGTAGATGCAATGCAATGTTTGACTGCATAGACGATTGAAACACAAAATTACAAATCCGTTGGAACAAATACCATTGAAATCCGATGCTTCAATCTGTAGATCATGAATTTTGACGATTTGTAGACCCATCAGTTAGCATGAATGGCCTTGCCATTGATACATATCTTGGCAAGGCCATTCAGGCTTTGTGCTAGAATCTTTCTTACCGTGACCCTAGCTAAAGATCTTTGATATGTTTTAGAGACACGAGGATTCCAGTTGGGACCCCAATAAGGCCCACACATAGCTTAGCTCATTTATGATTGATACCTGATAGGTTTTTTCCAGGGATGACACACATTCAGTGTGTTTCTATTTTGAGTTTCAGTTCCCATTGTTCTTAAGGTTGTGCTACTCTGGTTTCCTAGCAAGAGGCATTTGATGATGTATTTCTAACTATTGTTCATCAACCTCTCTGGCCTTTCATGGACGTTAATAAATGTGAAAGATAATGAAACTAATTCAAAAGGGAAACTCTAAGATAAAGTTTGTCTAGAAATGTGAAACATGGTTGGAGAATTGAAAGAATGAATTTCATACACTCAATAATACAAAGAATTGTAACTACACCCTAGACCTTGCAAAGATTAGACTCATAGGGTGGCACTCAGGAGCTATAAGACCTTAAAGACTGATTTGCTCCTACCGACCAAAGTAAGATAAATGACTATAACCCACGAGGGCATTGTTATTGAAGCGCCCATCATGGTGTGGGGTAGCTAGGCCCAAACCTGGTGTAATTTAAGACCATACTCTAAAGCAAACAACCTTATATACAGTGGTCTAGATGGAAGAGTGGACCTGCTTCTATAGTAGGCGCCTGGCAGGCCTTTAAGAGACTTCCAGAGGATCATAACTTGAGCAGTTGGCCACCTCAGAGGGAGTGTAGTCAGGATATAGCAGATAGAGGCAGCCATTCCGCCAGAGTGGATTGACAAAGATGACATGCCGATCACAGAGTCCACTTGGTGGGGAGCGTTTTTAGGGACGAGCATTCCATTACAGATTATTGTTCTGCAGGATGCACATGAGTGTTCAGTCGAGAGGCAGACTTATCAGATCTTCTGATGATATTCTTTTGGAGGTTGCCTTTTAGCCTGTCAGGATTGCAAGTTTCATGGAGTGGGGCAAGGACTCACAGTGGTATCTTTACTCCGATCCTCTTGGAGACTTTGGTTATATGGTAGTTTCCCTATTAGGTTCTTGCAGTGGGGCCCAGGGGAGTGGGAATGGATTGGTGAGGGGCACTGAGATAAGAGCTTCCCCTTCTTTCGCTATACAGTCAGAAATGCCCAGAGGTTTCAGCTCAGTAGTAGAGGTTGCAGGCCCTCTAGAGCGCCTCATTGGGATAGTTTTCAGATTTCCGCAGTTGTGCGGAGAAACTTTTAATGTAGGCTCTGGAAATCCCTCAGGAATAGAAAGATCAATATTTTCTTTTGGCTTTCTATTCATGGAGGGATTGCAGTGAACCTGTGGAGATCCAGGTTCGGGGCTGACCCTACTTGTCCTTGTTGTCACATTGCAGTTGAGTCAGTACAACATTGGCTTTGGGAGTGCAGACAGTGGAGGACGATATGGAAAGGTGTTGCTAGGATTTTCAGTATCTTTCATACAGTACCTTTCTATATGACCTGGGGTTCAGTGGCTTGGTTATCTCTTACTGGCCCTTGGATGTTTTTTGAGGGACATGATCCAGATCCAGCTCTCATTGTACGACGACACTCAGTGGAGTCTTGTTCCCTCTAGGATGTTCCCTTCACTCCTTTTAGAGCTGCTCATGCCTCAGTAGACATGTCTTGGGAGATTCTGGCTAGCATTGCAGCTTGGCATATTTGGAGAGCCAGGTGTATAGAGGCGATGGAGGGTATCCAGGTTCACCCTTCCCAAGCTATGGACAGGATTTGGACCGTTACAATACACACTCTGATGGCCATATGGGCGAGCATGCAGGGATCCTCCAGAGCAGCCAATGCCAGGAGAGTTACTTTTTTCAGAGTTTGGAGAGGATCTCCTTTTTTCTCTGAGTCTCCCTCAGGGTTGAGGTGGCCTTTTCAGCCTCCGGCTTGGTTTTTTACTGTTTTTTCGTCATGCATTGCATGATGTACTCCCTGCATTTAAGCTTGCTCTCGCGGTTCTCATTCATACTTAATGAAGTTATTTTCTTGAAAAAAAAAAACCACCTGCAAAACCACCAAACATTAGTAAGGATCAATTTGGGGGGAGTTGACAAGCTCACCTCCATCAAATGTCTAGTGTAAAAAGATCATCCTTCGAGCTTGAGGCTAGGCAAGAACCAAGCCCCGTCTACAGCCACACCCGTGTGTCCCATACCACTGGAGTTCACCAGTCCCAGTGTTCAGCTAGACTAGGCATGTGCATGCTCTAGGTCCCGGTATCCCAAGGAGTCCATCCCAAGCGATCCCACATATGAGCCCTCATCTCATGTAGTAAGGTCACACTAGACCCCTTTTAAGGGGTCCCTTTCTTGGAGCTAACCCCATCATAATGTCAACTCATACGATGACCTTGGGATCATAACATTTGTCCCACCACAAAACAAACTTTTTGCTTGTCTTATCCTTCTGTTTGATGAAAAGCTTAGAAACTACCCTGTTCTTGAGAGGTCTTTTTTTATAATCCAGATTTTTGTTTGGCTCATGAGGGATGTACATTGACAGGTCCGCTAAGGAGGCAAGATTCTCTAGATGAAGTAAATTGTCATCTATTCTTAACATGTCCTTTAGCAGTCAACATGAAAGACTAAATGTATACTAACACTAGGAGGTAATTCGAGTTTGTAAGCTACATTATTACTTACGCAGATTACTCGATAGGGACCACAATAACGTGCTAATAGCTTGCAACCTCTGGTAGTCTCCAATGCCTCATAATATTTGGGATTTTTAGGTAAACAAACTTGCTGCTACACTCAAGATGAGTGCTATTGATTTGCATAGATTTTTGCTTTATCTTGAGCTGTGTGAAGTTTCTTTTTCTTTAGTTGCAACATATCTTCCTGCTGCAATTGCCAGCACTTGATGTTCTGTAGACCAATAATCTACAATCTTCAGACCAAAATCCATACATGAGTAGAATTGGACTCAACTTAGTGATTAAATGTTTTGCACTATTATAAGCAGACTCAGCCATAGGAAGATACTCTTTACAATTACACTGTGTCGTTTGGTGTTGTAGAGAGCATGGATGCAACCTGATGAGCCGCAAATGATTTTCTAGTCCACCTCGATTGCATACGAGAGACATAAGCTTGTAGCATGTCCTCAAGAAAATGATTTACTTGCTCCATTTGGCTATCTGACTCAACATGTTCAGATGAACTTATATGGAGCATAGTGTCCCATTTCTTGAACACTTCACGCCAAAAATGACCCATAGGAAATGGAGTGAAAGTACAAAATAATTCAAGAGGCCATGATGAAAAAGACGAGCGATGGGAGGTCAAGGGTGGGTGAATAGAGACCTAGGTCGAGTGATAGGATGACAGTCTTCTCTCATTTAGAAGGATGAAACGAGCAGTTTTATTTTGAACCAATGCAATTGATCGCTTCCAAGTGGAGGCTGCAGCTAGGGAGCTGTCCCAAAGGAGAAGCCAGAGAGTGTGCAATAGCAAAGACACACTAGCGGACAACGTCCATTGTGGCTACGGACGACTACCATTGCACCGAAAGGGCTTCTTCCCTTTGCCAAGCATGCAAAAGGCTTATTTTTTTTTCAAAAAGATTACTTCATTAAGTATGATTGAAAACTGCAAGAAAGGGCTCTAATGCGGGAGTACATCATGCCATGCATGCGGTAAAAAAGAGCCAACAAAAATCCAAGGTGGAGGCTGAAAATGCCACCTCAACCCTGAAGGAGACTCAGAGAGGAAAGGAGATCCTCTCCAAACTCTAAAAAAAGTCTCTCTCTTGGTTGTAGATGCTTTGGAGGATCCCTGCATGCTCGCCCAGATGGCCATCAGTGTGTGTATAGTATTAGTCCAAATACTGTCCATAGACTGGGAAGGATGAACTTGGGAACTGTCTATCGCCTTCGTACATCTGGCCCTTCAAATATGCCAAGCTGCAATGCTAGCCATAATCTCCCATGATGTGTCTACCGAGGCATGAGTAGCTCTGAAAGGAGTGAAGGGAACATCGTGGAGAGAACGTGACTCCACAGAGTCTCGTCGTATAATGAAAGCTGATCTAAGTCATGTCCCTCGAAAAACACCTGAGGGTCAATCAGAGATAACTATGCCACTAATCCCCAAGTCATGAAGAAGGGTGCTCTATGAAATATGCATTATGTGGCTGGAAAGTCCTTCATTATAATCTCTAGCAATGGTTTTGCAAAGCAGGCTAGCAACACCCTTCCAGATTGTCCTCGCCTGTCTGCACTCTGAGAGGCAATGTTGAATTGACTCAATTGCTGCGTGGCATCGCGGACAAGTAGGGTCAGCCCCGAACCTGGATCTCCACAAGTTCACTGAAGAGACATGGAGCAAACTAGGAACGGAATGGAAATATGGAAAGCATAATGGAAAGACAAAATGGATACTGTGACAATAGACAAGTATAAGAGGCATAAAAATTTGTTGCTAAGTGCATGACGGTATCCAGATGAGACTGCAAAATGCCGTTAGAGTCAATAAGCTGCCTGACACTCTCTCTACTATGTCTGGGACCGAGTGTAGAGAAAAAATGTTTATTGACTCTCCCTCCCATCTGTATCCAAAAGGACTCCCGTGCATGAAAGGCATACTCTGCTCTCTGATCAAGCAATGTCTGCAAGTGAGCCCTTGCTGCAGCAAGGCGCTCTTGTATCCAAGCATGTGAAGGTCTTCTCTGCTCCTCCCTTTGCAAGGTTGCCAATTGCCGGCGGATACCAATCTCCCGCCTGAGTACCTCACCTCGCCGATGCCTGAAAACAACTTATTTGACTTGGAGCAATCTCTGGCATCCAGTTTGTGTTCCCGAAGAAAAAGAATGTCTAAGGAACCACTTGACACACCTGGATGAAGCTGATTCCTGATCAATTGTCTGCGACGGCGATGAGGGATGGTGCCCAATCCCTGTATATTCCAACTGGCTATCCTCATCGGTGGGAGGAAGCGGGTTGGAATACCTTACCCGACCTGGTGGCGGAAAAAGAACCCTCCACCGGAGCTAACCTTTTGCCATACACACGAGGTCCAAGGGGAGGAAAGTCCACAGGTGAGAGAGAAAGATCTCTCAATAGGGATGCCGATAACTGGCTCTCCGAAAGTGGAAGGTACAAAATCATCATCTGGGAGGTCAGATAGGTCCTCAAGAGCGGAAAAGGAGTTCCGTTGAGCCAGTCCTGGGGAGGGGGTCCGAAGGATTCCTACTGAAGTAGGGAGAGAATGTAAGACCCCCTTCCCTCTATCCACGGAAGGAGGCACCTGTACTGGGTCCTGATCAAGAAGTGCTACCGACGAGGTGCCAACAACCTGGGCTGCTGAAGACTTTTATTATTTTTTCGATAATAACATAGTCTAGGCATTGATATTCTATTTATTATTTGAGAATGTAGTTGCTATTCATACTTCATGAATGGCGATCTAGTCTAGTTTCACATATTTGTCTTGTTTTTTCATGGAGAAAGGCTACAATTTTTTCTATTCCTAAGGGATTTCCAGAGCCTCCTTCAAAAGTTTTTCTGCATGAAAACTATCCCAATGAAAAGTTTTTCCAGAGCCTTCTTGAAAACTATCCCAATGAGGAGCTGTGGAGGGCCTCCAACCTCTATTGCTAAGCTGAAATCTCCTAGCATTTCTAACTGTGTAACGAAATAAGAGGATGCTCTTCTCTCGGTGGCCTTCATCAATCCATTCCCACTAGCTTTTACTGTGAATCATCCTCAAAAATTTGATCTTTGTCATTAAACAATGTCCCTTGGGTCTCATTGCAGAAACCTAATGGGGGAACCGCCATATAACCGAGTCTCCAAGACCCAAGTGCCAGGAGAACACGGCCGGGATCAAGATACCACTGTGTGCATGTAATGTGCAATCCTAACAGGTTGGAAGGCAACCTCCAAAAGAATATCATCTGAAGATCTAAGAAGTCTGCCTCGCGACTGAACATCAAAGACAAGGGTCTCCTCATGTGCATTCCCCAAGGGAATAACTTGTAAAGGAATACCCGTCCCCGTGAAAGCTCTAAACCAAGTGGATTTCGTGATTGGCATGTCATCTTTCCACTCTGTTGGTATGGCTGCCTCTATTTGCTGCATCATACTCCCTCTGAGGTAGCCAATTGATAAGAGTCTCTGATCCTCTGGAAGCTTCCTAAAAGCCTTCTAGGCACCTACTATGGAAGCAGGTCCCCTCTCCAATCTAGACCACTGCATATAATGTGACACTCCTAGTGATCTGCCATGCTCATCCAATATAGATTCATTCCACACGACTGGCTGCTTGTCTATTTCTTCGCAAGAGGAGGGTTTAACTCTCCGAAGAGTGTCTCTGAAGCTGCCCCAAGCTCTCAGAATGGAAGCCATGAGAGGGGAAGAGGGAGATCTAAGATGGGCTGATGTAAACTTGAGCTGTCCATCCAATCTCCCCCGTGAGAAGGTGTACAAGTATGAATGTTGTGTAAGAAACAATCTTTCCAAGGCTCCTATCCAGGCATCAATCCTCTCACTACAAACTTGCTGAGCAAGGCCATACACTGCAAGTTCGGATCAATAATATTGAGACCTCCTTCCCCTGTGGGGAGAATGAGGGTCTCCCAAGCCACCCTGACTACAACATCTGAGGTGCCATCTAACCCACTCCATAGGAAGCTCTTGATAGGTCTCATGAGCTGAGAGATACAACCTCTAGATCTGCACCAACATGAGCAAACGAACCAAGTTGGCATCCTAGGTACCTGATGGAAACACCCCTCCCCCACTCTGGAGTGTCCTCATCACTAATCCAAAAGCCATTGGATTTGTTCCAATTAGTATGAGCCCCTGCTACAGTGCAAAACAAATCGAAGGCTGTCCTCAACGAGGTGAGTGTCTGTGGTGTGGCATCCAAAAAAACAGCCATATCATCTGCCAACTCACTATCCAATAGCTCATCCTCCTGCCTCAACGGAAGACTCAGCCCTATAATATCAGCTTGATCTTTAAGGTAATAGCTCATAGCTTCCTCCACAAATAAAAAGAGAGAGGGGGCTAAAGGGCATCGTTGACGGACCGATCTGGTAATCTGAAACCTGTCTTCCCTGACTCCACCAATGAGAACCTGGCTATGGGCTAATTTATAGAGAGTTGACACCCCTCTGATCCATGCATCTGTGAATCTAAAGCGAGCGAGGGTACCCTCTTGAAAGCCCCAGTCTACTCTCTCATAAGCTTTCTCAAAGTCCAGGAGTAGAATGACAAGCCTATGGCCATTATGCATGGCCCAGCTAGAAGCCTTTCAAAATGAGAAGATGTTATCAAAGATGCTCCTGCTATGCACAAATCGCGTTTGCATATCATGTATAAGATCTGGAAGAAAGGGATGCAGATATAGGCTGATTGCTTTTACTAAGATTTTGTACAAAGTATCCAATAGAGTGATCGGTCTCCACTGAGACACTAAATTCCTACAACCCCCTTTTGGGATAAGATGAACGAGGCCCTTCATAAGTGAGTCTGGCATCTCACTCGAGTCCCAAACGCCTTGTAGGGTTGAGGTAATGTGATCCCCAATCTGATATCAAAATGAAATAAAGAAAGAGGGGGTAGGCCCCCATCTGAACCAAGGCGCTTTCCCTTGTGAAGGGCAGAGATAGCAGTCCTGAACTCTATGTTGGTGAATGGTGCATCAAGTGATACTATCATATCTCCAGTCACCAACATAGGTAAGTGTTGCCAAATAACAACTCTAGCATCATCTCTCACCTGTGTGTCCGGATCTGCTGTAAGAAGGGAGGCATAGAAATTTGTGGCTATCTGCAAGACGTCATCTAGATGTGTTTGTAAAACTCCGTCTGAGTCAACAAGCTGTGAAACATTCTCCGTACTATGTCTGGGGCCAAGAGTATAGAAGAACTGCTTGTTGACCCTATCTCCCGTCTGAGTCCAAAATGACTCTCTGTTGGCATGAAAGGCATACTCTGCTCTCTGATCTAACAATGACTGTTGCTGAGCCCTTGCTGTAGTAAGGCACTCCTGAACCCAAGCATATGTAGGCCTCTTCAGGTCTTCCCTCTGAGATGTGCAGTGGATCGTGAAGTAGGTCCAATAGAGGTGGTGCCGTGAGGTGCTACACCCGTAGATCTTTTGGGCCTTTTCTTTCTTCTCTTTCTTGGGCAATCTTTGGCAAAATGCCTAGGGGTTCTACAAATCCTACACTGATCTTGTCTCCTAGCGATCTCGACTCTCTGCCTGAAGAATGAGCCATCTGGATGCTGGAGCATGATGTGGTCATCCGTGATGTTAGGGTCAGAGGCAACGATTCTAACACGTGGTACCTTGTTCGACCTGACTGCCTCTGCTGCCGACAAAGGCATCCCAGGGAAGGGGGGGTTTTCGTTGACCATATCGAAAGCGGCTCCAATGGAAGATAAGAGTCGATGGTACACCTGAGAGAGGCCGGGGAATATGAGGAAGAGTGAAATCGTCTGGCCATCCTCCTCCACAGAGTCAAAACCCAATGAGAAGGACATCAAGAAAATCCTCATGGAGCTCAGTGCTAAAGGACTGGCCTGAAGCACTATACTTGCTGCATTCGAGGACTAAAAAACAACCTGAAAGAAACCTCGACCAAGCAGACAAACATTTGTGAGGTGCCGTGCAAGGTCTCCAGGTAAAGCAGCGAGTATTTAGTCCCTGACCTGTAACCTAGGACCCATGGATGCGAGTAAAGAGTGATGTCGAGCTCTCTAGCTTTGTATCTTTTCTTAGCTGTTGCAACTCATCTTTTGAGAATGTGATGGTTTTCGCGGACGGACCTGTCACCCCAGGATGTGGCTGGATGAGAGACGCGAAGACCACACACGGCACGTGGGGTGACCAAAGCACGCACAATTGAGATATGGCCTATGGGACCGCCAAAGACGAGGCATTACTCTCGATGTAGCCCATCGGATACAAAGATCCAAGAGAAAGCGCCCGCCACCACCACGGGAGATAGCCTGGCAGACAGATACGTGAGCTCTTTGCATGACATCAGAGGGCCATTAGGGAGCCAGGTTATATAGAGCCTGCACATGTACTTGGAGCTTTGGTTCTGAGCAGTACACTTGATTGGTCTTTTCCTATTATTTTGTACTATCATTTTGCATTTTTAGGACTTAGTACTCAACAAGGGCCTTAGTGATCCCTTTGCTTCAGCCCACAGTGGTTTGTATGGGTTACATATATTTTATACCTTGTTGCATAGATCCACGAGGTCTTCTGAAGACGTTAATACACCTTTCTTTCTTTCTTTCTTTCTTTCTTTCTCACCCTCTTCCTTCACTCTCTCTCCTAGCAGCATTTTTATTCGGACGGAGCTCAATAGTGTTCGAGTCGGCCTTCCCACCTCGATTGACAATGGCTTTGCCTTCAGCCAACCCTTCAGCCAATCCTCACCCACTTCCGCCCTACTGATCCATATTGCTCGTCTCCTCGAGCTCCTCCCCCTCGATCTCATCTGGTGCTGGCTCGGATGCGTACAAATCAGTAACGCGTGTCTGTGCTCGGTCTAGCTCGGTGTCCTGAGGCATCAACTATAGCTGATCTCTGGCTTGCCGCACAAGGGAATCTTTATGTCTCCGCATCTCAATCAAGTAGAGCCCAATGCAAACCTGGTCGGGGAAATGTATTAACCGTTTGAGTGGTCCGAAGCCGAGCCCCTCTTGAAAGAGACAGTGGTATCGCCCTCGGATCTCATAGTAGGCAGGACAAACACATAGAAAATGCTCCTCTGTGTCGACCTCCCCCATCTTGCATAGTCGATAGACCCGCTGCTCTCTAGGTATGCTCTCCCTGCCTCAATTCACAACTGGTGGGACGAGACTTCTATCTATCCGGTAGTAATCTGAAAGGCATGTGAGGCTCTCCTATCCTCGAGGTACTAGGGCTTGATGATGAGACCATGCTCTGATATCCTCAGAAAGTAGTCATGATAGAACTGGGTCTTGGTGGGAAACTCCTGACCCCCCTCCCAAGCCCGAGATGTGTGGAGCTGGAGAAGGTCTAACCGTATGATATGGTTAATCTCATCATGTGGAATGAGCTCCGGTGGTGCATCCATGCTGTAGTGAAAGGGGGGGAGCCTATCCATTTGGATACCGTGGCTATCAAACCATGTGGACACCTGTGCATACCATACTGTATCAAAGCCTCTCTCTGCCAATCGTCGGAATGACTCCAGTGCTAGTCTCGATAATCTCCACTGAGGTAGGGCCCAAACTCTATGGAGAAAAGTCACGGTCTGGAAGAGGGCGTCCACTTGGAGAGGTGTCATGGCAAACTTTGCCTGTATGATGTGATTGGGAACTGAACACTTACTCCGAATCATTCTAGATCCCATGATCACCTGTAGCCTCTCAAATCCCTTCCAGTCAGTAGCAGAAAGGTCACTATCCCAAAAAGGTGCTGCATACATGGCAATTGGTCTCACGAGAGTGTCAAAAAGCTAACCCTTTGTCGGTGGATCGTGGAAATGCGCCTGGAAACACTGTCTCTCTAATCGGGCCATGGCACCTTTCCCTCGTGTGGGTCGTGCTCTGGCGGCATGGGTCATTGTGAAGATTGGTCCTGTGAATACTGCCCCTAGGTACGGGTAGGACTGTACTATTTGTACTGGCTCCCCTCGGTAAGTGAAACTACGTCGACGTCGATGTCGATGAAGCGCACTGTTTTGGGATGTGTTGAAGATCATAACCTTGGTTTTCCCAAGGTTGACTGTCAGGTCCCTCTCTCTGTAGAACATCTCCAAGGCCTCCAAGTGTTTATGCAATCCCTCGGCTGAGGGCAAAATGAGGACTATGTCATATGCATATAGTAGTATCTGTACCATCAAATCAACCAATAAGGAGCCCTCTCCTCCTAGGCGATCCACAAAGGATGTGATCTCATCAATGTATAGTCCGAAGAGAGTCGATGAGAGCAGGCAGGCCTGCTTCACCCAGCTGTCTGTAGTCTGAGAGGCCCCCAGGAGCGCAGACTCACCCTCTGACAGACTCATATAAACTCAACACTTCCCAGATCATGACCTCTGGGAGATGGAGCTCCTATAGTCGCCTGATCAGGCGAGAGCAAGAGACTATGTCAAAAGCCTTCGAAAGTCCACAAAGCAAGTGTAGACCTTTTGGCGCCTCGATTTTGCCTCCTCGGCGATGGCTCTCAAGGTTAAAATGTGGTCCAGTGTGGAGTGCTATCTCTGGAAGCCTGCCTGCTGCCCAAGAGCCTGTTGTCCATTGCCCTCTGTATGGCTACTGATCGCCCTCTCCAGTACCGATCCATAAATCTTAGCCAGAGTATCTTAGCCAGAGTGTGGTAGTTCCCAGTATCCATGGGGTCCCCCGCCTCATGTATTGGTACAATGGTGGTAGTACTCGAAGTAGGTGGGAAACTGTGGCGCACTGCATGGTTGAACTGATGCGCTAGAACCGGGGCCAAGACCTCTTGTCCATGTGCAAAGTGCTCTCTACCTAGCCCCTCATGGTCTGGTGCTCTCTGGTTATGCAGATGGAGGAGGGCATTCCTCACGTTCTACGTAGTGAACAAGTGACAAGTAGTGGGTCTGGGCATAGATGACATATCTGGTGGCATCTGACCTGGGATGTGGTATAAGGATCATGCATATCTGTGCCAAATCTCTGGGTCCATGATGGGAATGGGTCGTTTCCCCCCTTATAGGAGTCCCCAGCCGATAGTTGGGTCTCCCCCTTGAAAGGATCCGACCACCTCATCAATCCTACGAGTGAGAAAAGTCCGCTTCTTATATCGTGTCATCCGACGTGAGATGCGATGCACCTCAGATGAGGTCAGGTGTCCCAAGGCCTACTCGCTTGTGAGGTGAGCTCTCATCTCCTTACATTCATCATTGTACCAAGGGTTTTGAGGCATCCTCCGAACCGAGGCATGTGTGGGTGTGAGTCGTAGGGAAAGATATGATGGCAGCCTCGTGTAGAAAAGAAAGAAAGAAAGAAATTTTATTAGAGTCTTCAGGAGACTGATGGGTCTATGAAACTGAAAGAAAACCTGATACAAATCACAGTAAGGGTGGAGCTACTGAAATGAGCATCATCACCCGTGCTGAACCGTAAGTCTGATCATACATAATCAAATACATCTGGATGTAACAATGAAAAGAAAAGGACTGGAGCGGAGTGGAATCCTCCATATGTTGTCGCCCTGGCTGGTGCATAGTCGGTGATGGGACGCTGGCGCCCGTCAAGGGGTGCCATGTGTCTCGGTCCCTTGGACGAGGCTCGACGCAAGACCAGAGCCACCGTGACTCCCGTGGGACGTATCTTGGGTCTAAACAATGACGGGAGGTCCCCCAGAGTGATCTGTGTGTCCCCTTGATGTCTTGTGTGTCATGTTGCGCTCGTCGGGTTGGGGTCTCTGTCACATCTACGGCTAGAGACTGGACGATCAATGTCACTCGATCGAAGAACTCTGTGATCCTGCTCTGAGAGGTGTCTGATGATGTGGCCAAGCCCGGTCGCCTGAGTAAGTACTCTCTGTGTTGGACCCCCTCGTGAATGAAGGCTGCGAGGCATCTCTGATCTGGGTAGGCGAGGAATCTGGAAAGGAGACCGGAGTCCGTCTCTGAAGAGGCACTGGTAGCGACCTCGAATCTCGTAGTACACTGGGCACCTGAAAATAAAATGCTCCTCCGACTCAACCTCCTGAGAGTCGCACAATATGCATAAGCAATGCTCCCTAGGAATCCCCTCTGCTTTGCCGCTCTCTATGCAGAGGCTGTGTGATGATACCCGAAACTCTCTGATGGAGATCCGTAGTGAGTGAGGCATATGAAGCTCAGCGTACCCCGTGGTGTGATGAATCCCTCCTCCGAAATACGAAGACAGTAATATTTGTAGAAACTCAGCTTCACTGGAAGCTCCCTTGGCTCCAACTAGGTCCTAAAGGTGTGTAGCTGCAGGAGATCCTCTCGAATGACCTGGTTGGTGTGTGGCCCAATCGGGATGGTGGGTGGGAGTACCGGAGGGGCATCTAAACTGTACTGAAAAGGAGGTATCCTATCGATGTGGAACCCTAGCCTCACAAACCATCTGTGAGTCCGTGCATACTAGCATTGCTCGCCTCCCTCTGATGCCAACCTCATGGAGGAATTGAGAGCCAACCATGGCAAACCTTTGTCTCCCTGATGTGCAGTCCCCATATGATCTAACCCGGTGTAGATATGTGATGGTGTGAAAGGCTGCATCTAGCTGGAGTGGAGAAGCACCAAACTCAGCCTAAATGATGTGATGTGGTACAGACGGTTTCCCTCGGATCATCCGTGAGAGCATGAGGATCTGCAGGCGCTCCACCCGTGTCCACTCTATCTTTGACATGTCAGGCCCCCAACAAGGGCTGCCATACATACCGGCTGGTCGGACCAAGGATTCGAAGAGAAGAGCCTTGGTCTGAGGGTCTTGGAAGTGGAAGTGAAAGCATTCTCTCTCTAGCCGAGCCAGTGAGGTGTATCCCCTGCTCAGTCTAGCCTGCATCGTTGGTCTCATCGTGAAGATCGGGCCGGAGAAGATGAACCCCAAGTAAGTGTATGAGGATACGATCTCAACTGGTGACCCACCGAAAGTAAAAGTAAACTGCTTCCGTTGCATGTTTGCTCGAGAGATGTTAAAGATCAAGACCTTGGTCTTGCCAAGGTTGACCTCCGAATCATGGGATAAACAAAAAGTCTGCAGTGCATCCAGGTGTCGCTGGAGCCCCTCGGGTGTGGATGACAAGAGTGCCACGTCATCTGCATAAAGAAGAATCCTGATGATGATCCCGGCAAGTGAGCAACCGGTCCCTGCGAACGCCCCCATGAAAGTTTCAAGCTCATCAATGTAGAGGCCAAACAGGGTCGGTGATAAGGTACAACCCTGTTTGACCCCTATGTTACTCAGGATCTCATCTGTCCAACCTGCATCTGTCTGAACTCGGCTTGAGACTCTCTCATACAGTGCCATGACTACCCAGATGATCTCTTGATCAAATCCTAGTGTCTGTAGGCGTGTGATGAGACAAGCTCGAGGTACTGTGTCAAAGGCTTTGTGGAAATCCACAAAGCAATAATATACCCTCTCCTTCCGTGATCTGGCCTCCTCAATGACACTCCTGAGTGTGAGTATGTAATCCATAGTCCCATGGTCTCGCTTGAAACCGGCCTGACCCTCTGCTCTGAGCCCTCTCATCTCTGCGAATAGGCTGACCGATGCATCCAATACAATTGCATAGATCTTGGACATCACATGTCCAATCATGATAGTCCTGTAGTTACTCGGGGCCATGGGATCCCCTGCCTTGTGGATGGGGGTGATGGTGTTGAGTGTCCAAGTGCGGGGGAAGCCAAGGCAAACAGCGTCATTGAATAGCTTTGCTAGGATTGGGGCTAACGTGTCGATCCCATATGCGATAAACTCAATGCATAGCCCCTCGTGATCCTTAGCTCGGCCATTGTGCAGTTTCAATGTCGCGTCCTTGACTCCCCCTCTGGTGAACAACGTGCAAGTGGTGGGGCGAGGTGTGTGTATAAGATTTGGAGTGGGCTGGTGTGGGACATCATAAAGATGGTGTGCATACGTGTGCTAGACTCTCGTGTTGGGGAGGGGTGATGGGGACCTACGCTCAAGGAATCTCCGCCAAAAATCCTTAGAGTTGTTGCTGTACAAGATGTGCAGTAGCAGCTCCTCATTTCGACGAAGAAATGCCTGCTTCTTCCGACGTACGAGACGTCGGTACTTGTGTACCGTGTCTGGTGTGTTCAGGAGGTGACATCTGGTTTCGAGTTGGAGCTATTGGCGATAAGCCTTGCACTCCGCATCGTACCAATTGTTGCAAGGTACAGAACCAAGAGGTGGTGGTCTAGTGGACCGTGTGGTGTGGGGAAAGATTTGGAGGGCAGCCGCGTGGAGTGTGTGACTAATCAGGGCAGCACGGTCCTCTATGAGTGGTATGTGATCGATGTAGGTCAGGAGTCTGTTTAGGCATCCAAAGTAGGCCGGTGAGAGGCTGTGATCAAAGTGTATGTCGTGGTAGCTGTCGTGCTTCCTATGTGGTGTGTGTGGTATGGCTAAGCGTGGGGTGGCGATAGTGAAGAATAGGTATGTGTGATCAGCTCCTGGAGGGAGTGGTGCTACGGTGAAGTGGGTGATACATGAAGTGAAGGTAGGGGATCCCATGATGTAATCTACTACACTAGTGCCCCCCCCCCCCCCCCCCCCCCCCATGTGGGAAGCAAGTAAAACCACATGAGGAGGGCTGTAGGTCGAGCCCGTTGTAGATGATGAGATCGTGCATCCTGTCCAGATCAAGGAGTGCGTGTCCATATGGTGTAACAGGCCCATGTTGGTCCGATGAGGTCCTAGTCATACCTGCTCCGTCTAGGTCCATGTCTGGTAGCATGATAGAGTCGTCTCGGAAGTCCAGGAGTGGTGCGTGGTGCATGCTCGTTCTGGCGTTGAAGTCCCCAACGAGGGGAACTTCCCCGCGGGCTGAAAGGTCTGGGATATCTTGATGTAAGGGTGCATATGGCGATGTCTCACCCTCCTCTCGTGCCACTTTGGCGAAGTGGGATGTGTCTGGCGGGAAGTAGCATATTGCTATGAAAAGGTCACGGGTGTCTGTGTGTGGGATCCGGATCCACATGAATCGGGAGTGTGCATCCTTCCTCTCAATGGAGATGGCTCCAGCGAGGGAAGACCTGTACAATACTGTGACCACGCCTGATCCTCGGACTCCTTCTGTATCCCTTGTCTCATCCGTGCAGGCTGACTCACATGTGTAGCCACTGACTATCAGTAGTGGACACTCTAGGCTCTGGTGTGTCTCCGTGTAAAAGACTATGTCTCGTCCTGTATAAGGGGTGAGGCAAGGGGTGGGGGTAGTGAAGTGGAGAGGAGGGGCTGAGGGTGCGGGGGTAGGGGCTGAGGGAGGCGGGGGAAGGGGGCGGCGGTAGGGAGTGGTAGCGGCGGGGGAAGGGAGGCGGTGGGGAGGGGGCTAAGGGAGGCGGGAGAGGGGGCTGAGGGGAGGGAGGAGAGAGGGACAGGGAAGGGAGGCAGGGACGGGAGGGCAGCAAGGGGTAGGCAGGGAGGGGAGGGCAGCAAGGGGTAGGCGGGGAGCAGTAGCAGCTAACATTTCTGCAAAAGGCTTCTTCTGTTGGAGTAATCTAAAATAGAAGCAAGGATTCATTAGACAAAAAAGGAAGGGCTTTTCAAATGGCTCTGCAATATGCCAAAGTTTTTGAGCATTCAAAAAGATGGCATGATACTACAAGTGCACAAGGACAATGAGCAACCTAGAGCAGTGTTAGGGGGGTTGCAAGAAATCTTGAAAGCCAAACAAAAGGCTTAGGATTCGGATTGGGTAGAGATCAGCTCCGGGCAAGATGAAACGTCCAAATATTAGCAAGACATTACTATGCCTTGGAACTGGAATACCATGCCACTGTGTAGGAGCTTGCTAGGGTTATTGAAAATTTGGAGAGTCAGTCAACCTGATTTTGAATTGGAGGGTACAGCGACCCCTTGCAGAATGTCAAGTTAGAGCAACTCAGAGAATTTGAAATGGGTTGGAAACAGCTGTAGGATTTGCATGGATCTATTGCCGAAAGCAAGGAGAGAGTGGATAAGTTAAAGGACAATATCTGCACCCTCAAATTGAGGTAGAAAACAATAAAAAAACAGCTTGCTAATGAGGAGACGTAGACAATGATCCTCACAATAGCATACTAAAATCTGAAAGTTTTCTTCCATACATGCGACAGGGTGAAAAGTGCACGATATGCGGTGGGCACATCAGAGATGACTGCCACATCTGATCACCTTAGTGTTTTCACTCTGTGCACTTCTATTGCTTTGGGGTATTTGTGAAGGCAACTTCGAAATGTAGATTGTGTAAGTATCCGCTGCCTAACATGTGGATAGATCAAATGTGCGTGCCTCATGAAGTTATCTGTGAGGACAGAGAGGAAGCTGTCTTGGCAATTTGTGGAGAGCCTGCTTATGAACCTCTATCCAACGTAAGGTAAAGGAGGGGAAGCCAAGTTGTGGATTTCCACCCAATAAGAAGGAAAAAGAGAACAAGTGAGGATCTGTGTAGAAAAGCTCCTTGAACATTGAGCAAAGACGAGAATTTAAGACGGGCATTTTGACGCTCGCTAAGAGGATAGACAAGCTGCTGATAAGGCTAGAAAGAAAGAAAGAAAGAAGAAAGTCTATTAAAAGTCTCCAGAAGACAGAAGAGGCTCTATGAGACTAAGAAATTGGTACAATGAACTGATAAGTGGAGCCAACTAAACAAGCATCGACACCTTGGACAAATACAAAAATCCATAGCCAAAATCCAAAATCCATAATCCATAACCTCGTCCATAACGGCGTCAGTACGTAGAAGGGAAAAACTCTTTGAGTGGAAGCCAATGGTGCTAGCTCTAGGAGGGGGGCGTCAATGTGCGAGATTGCAAAAACCTTGTGATAGGGTGCTGGTGACTGTCGGCATGTACAACTTGCTGAAGTCTCATGGCTGTAGCCCTTCGGGAGTGAGAACCAGCACCACAGTCACTCTTGTGGGTCGTGCATTAGGTCTAGTAAGCATGGAAGCGTAGTTTGTGCCTTAGTGCGCCGATGAGTCTGCGTGCCTCTTACTCAGGCTCCTGTCCCCATGACCGTCATCTCCGTGAGTCCTATTGGTCTGTGCTGCCTGATTGGAAAAACGCGGTGATCATGGTCTGGGTGGAGATGTGTGTCATGATCTCCCCTAGGTGCCCTAAGTAACCTCTCCCTGTGTCGTGCGGCCTCATTAATGAAGGATGCCAAGCATATATGGTTTGGATAAGATAGGAAATTGGGTAGGGACCCAAATCCATCTCTGAAAAGGCAGTGGCATTGACCTCAGATCTCGTATTATCTCGGGCACCTGAATGCGAAATGCTATCTACCAGGAGTTGCACAAGGTGCAAATCTGGGAATGCCCTCCGCTCGACAATCTCTCTATACGAAGGCGGTGTGATGAGACCTGGAACTGGCCGATAGAAATCCTCATGGAGTGGGGGAGGTGGATTTGTGTGTATCCGTGTGGGTCAATGAAGCCCTCCTCTGAGATCCATAGGCATGTGGTTTCTGTAGAAGTTGAGCTGGAAATCTCGAGGATGGGATGGTTTAACAGTTGAGTTTTTTCTAGAATATTGGCCTATTTTGAAGCATACATTGCTATATATGGTGAATGCTGCGTGGCAAAATCAGAAAATGCCGGACACATGGAAGAGAGGTCTTGTTAAACTCCTTCCCAAAAAACAAATTTGTGAGTCTTTGGCAGACTGGAGACCTATCACTCTTATGCCCGTAATTTACAAAGTCACTACCAAAATGATTGTTGATCGGCTAAAGGGGTTTTTACATGATGGGTTGCATCCTGCTCAATATGGCTTTGTCCCGCGTAGGCATATCACAGATAACATTGCTAATGCCTACATTGGAATTGAATATGCCAAATACACACAGCAGGATGTCTTGTTATTGCAAGTTGATATTGCCAAAGCCTTTTATACTGTTCAGTGGGATTTTATTTCATCGACTATGCAGGCATTGGGTTTTGGCACAAAGATGCAGCAACTCATCACTTGGCTATATCAAGATAGTAAAGCTGCCTGCATACTTTCAGGGGATATTTCTCCATCGTGGACTCTTGGTTGTTCTGTCAGGCAAGGATGTCCCCTGAGTAGCTTTACTTTTTGCCATAGCCACTCATCCACTGCTTTAATATCTGGATCACCTCTTGGACACTGACCAATTGCACGGTTTGGAGATTCTTGGCAGTCATAGCATGATTGCTCAGGCATATGCTGATGATTCATTCTTTACTCCAAAAAATACTCGGGCTGATCTGTCCATGATTATGCACGCTCTTTCTACATATGGATTGGCTGCTGGCCTTCGGGTGAATTTCAGAAATCAGTTGCTGCCGTTACATGCACAGGAATGGCACAACCTTCTGTGGCCTGGGGAAATTGTCCCCGCTTCTCAATTCATTCGACATCTCGATTATTCTCTAGGCTGGGGAGTCACCCGTTCACAACAAACTGATTGGGTGCTAGTAAAGTTAAGGGAAAAACTTGAATATTGGAAGCTTGCAACTTGGCCATTACATGTTCGTTTGCGAATTACACAATCCATTTTGATAGCATACATACAATTTTATCTGCCTCTCACTATGTTCACTTAGGCAGATCTGGTTTCATTTATGTCAGCTATCATGGAAATTTTCTGGTGTTCAAAACATGGCAAGAAAAGTCTCAGATTACTCTCTATGCATCATCTATGTTCTCCAAAGATGCACGGGGGTTTGAACATTCTCAATCTTCAAATGCATTTACTTGCTCACAGAGGGAAAATGATGATACAGTTTATGCAAGGAGATCAGCCTTGGGCTTTCATGATCCGCTCTCTCTTATTACATCTTCATACATCTGCCTTTGGGAATTGGCAGCCTACTCAATGGGATTTTTTATTTGGCTCTATCCAAGGCAAGATCAGAGGCTGCCCTTTTGTCTCTCGTCTGCTTCTTGATTGGAAACACATCTTATCCCACTTGGAATGGCATGGCAGGGACTCTCTGTCGGGCAACTCTTTGAGGGTAGAGAATATTTTTTGGTCTAAAGTATTCCACCCTCCTTTGGTCATACAAGAACCCAGACGTTCTTATTTTCTCTCCTTCAAAGGCATTTCATCTGTGGCGGATGTACTTCAGGATGATGGCACACTTTTATCTTTTTCTATGGCTGCTCGCAAATATGGCTTGGGAGCTCATTATCGTCCTTTATGGCATAGAATGTCAGCAATGCTCCAACCGTACTTGCCGGTACCTCATTTGGAACTTCAGAATCGGCTTGAGGATTGGATTTTATGCTCTCCTTCCTTATATACGCCCGTCCTTTGAAGCTCTCACATATCACAGTGTCATCTTTGTATAAAGTGTTATTACCTCCACCTTGGATTTCTCACAGAGCAAATACTGTTTGGCATATGGATCGTTCAATGAAGTGGTGGAGAAAAGGCTGTGTCTCCTTTGGCATTACAAAGTCCCTCTTCGACAACAGCTTTTCCTATGGCGAGTTCTCCTTGGCATTTTTCCATCCGGACAATTACTCGCACACAGACATATTGCTTCAACTGTTTGTCACAGATGCCAGCACTCTACTGAATCAGTGCTTCACATTTTTTGGCTCTGTCCACATACTTCTGATCTCATTGCTCTCATCCGACAGAGGCTTCGAGTGCGATTTCCTACTGTTACTTTTGGCAAATTTTTCTGGTTGTTTGGTTTTCATCCACAGAGACAGGGTTTTGATTTATTTTTTGTATGGGTGCGCTATTGGACCCTATGGACTTTATGGATGGACAGAGATCATAGAGTCTTTGGTGATCCACTATTTTCATCCTTTTTTTTTTTCAAACGCTCTCTGCAACAATCATTCTACGATTGTTTTCAGACTCGTTTGATTGATCAGGATGTGTATACAGCTTATACCGAGATCTTTAGTTGAGTAGTAGCTACTTCGTTTTTGAAGTAACTATGAATGTAATTATTTTACAGCAATAAAAGATTTCTTCCCACAAAGAGTGTGTGTGTGTGTGTGTGGTGTACCCAATGAAGTGGTGGAGAAAAAGGCTGCGTCTCCTTTGGCATTACAAAGTCCCTCTTCGGCAACAGCTTTTCCTTTGGCGAGTTCTCCTTGGCATTTTTCCATCCGGCCAGTTACTCGCACACAGACATATTGCTCCGGCTGTTTGTCACAGATGCTAGCACTCTACTGAATCTGTGCTTCACATTTTTTGGTTCTGTCCACATACTTGTGATTTCATCACTCTCATCCGACAGAGGCTTCGAGCGAGATTTCCTACTGTTACTTTTGGCAGATTTTTCTGGTTGTTTGGTTTTCATCCACCGAGACAGGGTTTTGATTTATTTTTTGTATGGGTGCGCTATTGGACCCTATGGACTTTATGGATGGACAGAAATCATCGAGTCTTTGGTGATCCACTATTTTCATCCTTTTTTTTTTTCAAATGATCTCTGCAACAATCATTCTACGATTGTGTTCAGACTCGTTTGATTGATCAGGATGTGTATACAGCTTATACTGAGATCTTTAGTTGAGTAGTAGTTACTTCGTTTTTGAAGTAACTATGAATGTAGTTATTTTACAGCAATAAAAGATTTCCTCCCACAAAAAAAAAAAAAAGTGTGTGTGTGGTGTGTGTGTGTGGTGTGTGTGCGTGTGTGGTGTGTGTGAGGAGTGTGTGTGTGTGTGGTGTGAGTGTGTGTGTGAGAGAGCGAGAGGACCTGCAGCCCTTGCTCCAGCCCTCCCATCAGCCCCCTAGCCCCCCCAAACCAGCCCACTTGCTTCAGCTACCTGCTGCACCAGATCAGAGCTCAAAAAACGGCGATTTGGAGCATTAACTACCTGCTGTACAGCCCGCCATAAGTCCGTACAGTTTCCGTACAGGTGTACAGACCTGTACAGCCTGTCCCGCCCTGCTCAGGCTGCTGCTGCCAGTGGATTCCCTGCTCTTGGGTCGTTTTTTTGCAGGGTTTTGCTCACGGACTGCATCTATACGCTGATTCTGAGGGCTCTCTGTTCCCCTTTCTCTCATCTTGGATTTCTGGGTACTGTGTATTCTTTTCACTGCCAGAATCTCCTCTCTTTTTCTGAAAAATAGTTCATTTGGGAACTTTTACTGGTTTTTTTCTCTTTTTCTTCTACAGAACTTGTCTTTTCTTTTCTCTAAATCCCTACATCTCTCTTTCCCCTTCTTCTTCTTGCGAATACGCTATTTTCTTCTTCTCTGTGGGTTGTTTTTTCTTTTTGGGACTGTTTTTTCTCTATTATCACATTACGGGTACATCCTTTTTGGGTTCCATCCTCTTCCGAAGACATGGCTGGATACTCTTATGAAAAAACTTTTCAAAAGGATCGATCAGCTCAATGCAAAAAGCAAAAGCAGGCTGAGGGTTAGCATGACCCAGTGCATGATTCTGTTGAAGCACAACTGGTTTATGATGTCATGCATGAAGGATTTGCAGACACAAGGAAAGAGTGGAAAGACTCTGTTCCCTCGGTTGTGTAGGCCATCTTCTGGTAGTTCTAGTGATGCCCTATAGGCCATGGTATGTGCCTTGTAGGCATAAGTGTAGGCACTTATAGTGTTAGTGCCTTCTAGGCCACATAGCACACTTAGTCCTATGTGACACCTAGGACACTTAGTCCTAGGTCTAGGTACAAGTACTTTGTACTTGTGTGTTTTCAAGTTATCTAAGATTCGACGTGACTACTCAGCAATCGACTCGTCTTGTACCTGCACTCTCTCTCTTTCTCTTCGTATCGTACCTTTAGTGGTATCAGAGTAGAGCTTCGCTTCCTGTGCCTCTGGTCCGTACTGCCTGTACAACAGTACGGATGTCCGTACAACCAACGGATATTGTACCATGTACCGTACCTTCAGTGGCTGCGCATCGTCGTACACTACATCGCCGTACTGAATCGTGGATCGTTCATACATTTGCATCGCGGGTTGCCGTACATTCATCGTCACTTGTACCTGCGCCTTACAACCGTACGGCTCTGCTCCGTACTATGCGTCGTCACTTGTACCTACGCCGTACAACCATACGGCTCTGCTCCGTACTCGGCGTCGTCGTACCTTCAGTGGTACCTGATCCGTACACGCGATCCGTACTTGCACTGCCCGTACAGATCCGTACCTGCAGTACAAGTCCTACGCAGATCCCCGTACCTTACCTGCAGTACAAGTCCTACGCAGATCTCCGTACCTTCAGTGGTACACCGTATGTCCGTACAACAGTACTTAAGCTGACAGTACAGCCGTACGTTGTACTTGAGCTGTCTGTACAGCTTGATCGCAGTGCATTGAGTCACATTTGTAGGACATTGAGTCTTTTTTTGCAGGATATTGAGTGAGATTTGCAGGACATTGGGTCAAATTATCATACATTGGGTCACATTTGCAAAATTTCAGCAAAATTTGGGGCTTTTCCACATTTGCCCTCTTTTTGGTCTATTTGCCCTCAATAAATTTGGGGCTTTTGCCAAATTTGCTGTTTTTGCAGTGAACATTGCCTGTCATAGTCACATTTGGGTCAGATCTGCATCTGCCCTTTGATTTGGGTCAGAAATTTGCAGATATTTGCTGTCATTTTTGGGACAGCCAGCTTTTTGCAGTGATAGCCTTGAGGCTTTTGGGTTTTCAGGTTTTTTTCAGGGTATCACAGTTGCTATGGCTGGGAACAATCAAGATTTATTTGGAGTTCTTCGTGAAGATGATAAGTTGGATGGCACCAACTATCCGATGTGGTCTTATCTCATGAAACATATTCTTGTTGCAAAGCATTTGTGGAATATTGTTTCTGGGGCTGATCTGAGGCCAGTCAATGCTACAGTGGTTGTTTCTACTGCTGGTTCTTCTGCAGGGGGTACTCCTCCTGATGCCTCTTCCTCTAGCACTCGTGCTGCTGCTCTTCCAACTCAAGAACAGTCAAGATGGGATGCAAGAGATGCAAATGCACATTCATGCATTGCTTTATCATGCAAGAGAATCATTATTCCACACATCCGGTCTTGCAGGACAGCAAAGGATGCTTGGGATAAATTGGCTTCTCTCTATCAGATACGCAATGAAGCTCGTGTTGCATATTTGAGAAGGCAATTACAGGAAGTGAATATGAATGAAGGTGAGTCAATGGATGCATATTTGGCAAAGGTCAAGGACCTCATGGAACAGCTTGCCAACATTGATGAGGTGGTGCCAAATTCACAGCTTGTCAGTACCACATTGAATGGACTGCCAGACACATATCAAGGGTTTGCTACAACCCTTCGATTAGTGGCCATGGGTAATCCAGACCACTATTCTTTCAACCAGCTAGTTACTTTGCTTTTGCAGGAAGAGCAAAGTAGAGCTAACCGACAAGCCATTATTCCTGATCATGCATTTGCTTCACAGCAGATAGGAAGAGGCAAGGCTTCCAAGCCTATGGGCAAGCCAAAATCTGTGCACAGCAGCTGCAATTCCTCTACGCATAGCAGCTGCAATTCCTCCCATGCATCTAAAAATACAACAGATAAGGGAAAAGATGCAACTATTGTCGCAAGCCTGGACATGACATTTCAGAATGCAGGAAGTGCATTGCTTCAGAGAAAAAGAAAGCAGGATTGACAGTTAATGCCTCACATGCCATTGAATCCCATGAGCCAGCAGATGCTTCACATGCACATGCTCTTTAGGATGATTGGGCATGGGCTGTCCATTGCTCATTTGATCCCTCCAAAGCTGATGCACTCTTTACTACTAATGATGCTCAGTCCTTGTACTTTGATAGTGGTGCTTCCAAGCATGTCACATCTTGCAGACAGTTGTTTCATTCTCTAGCTGATGCACCTCGAGGGGGGACTATTACATGTGCTAATAATGCTTCATATGCTGTAAAAGGAGTTGGAGATGTGCAGCTCACATCCATTTCCAGCCATCCTGTCACTCTGACAAATGTCTTTTTGTGCCTGGCATTGAAGTCAACTTGATTTCAATTTCAGCAATTGCTACTTCAGGTTTCAGAGTAATTTTTGATGGCTACAGATGCCTAGTATATGATCTTCGTGATGACAATGCCATAGTTCTCACTGGCACTTTGCAAAAAGGGCTTTATCACCTTGATCATCATCCAGCTGCACTTTCTATTGAAGCATTGGCTATTTCAGATTCACAGCTTGCTGAAACTCATCTTTGGCATGAGAGAATGGGCCATCTCAATTATAGAGCTCTTGCAAAGCTACATTCACAGCAGATGGCAAATGATGTACCTCAGACTCACACAGTTTCCAAACATGTGTGTGAGGGTTGTCTTTTGGGTAAGATGCATCGTTTTCCTTTTCAAAAGAATTGTCCAAAACTCTCACAAAGGAAATTGCAGCTAGTACACAGTGATGTCTGTGGCCCAATGAGGACAAATGCCATTGGAGGATACAAGTATTTCATGACTCTCATTGATGATTTCACAAGGTATTGCTGGGTATATCCTTTAAAGGCCAAATCTGAGTTTTTTAATGCTTTCAGAGATGGCTGAATATGGTTGAGAATGAATCAGGAAACAAGCTTGTCACCCTCAACACAGATAGGGGGGGTGAGTATATGTCAAAGGAGTCTGATGCATTTCTATCCTCACGGGGCATTATTCACTCATGCACTACTCCTTACACTCCTCAGCAGAATCCTGTTTCTGAAAGGAAAAACAGGTCCACAATGGAGATGGCCAGATGCATGCTTAAGGCCAAGTCTTTGCCCAATAAATTTTGGCTTGATGCAGTAATGTGTGCCAACTATCTGCTGAATAGATCACCTACACGGGCATTAAAGACTATTACACCTTATGAAGCATGGAAAGGCAGGTTGCTTTCACTTTCACACATGAAAGTTTTTGGGTCTCTTGCATATGTTCATGTACCATCTCAGCTGAGACATAAGCTTGATGACAAGGCAATCAAATGCATATACATTGGTTACAGCCAGGAGAGCAGAGGGTATCGGTTATATCAACCAAATACTGGGAAGATTATTGTCAGTAGAGATGTGATCTTTGCTGAACATTCAGCTTCTCCTCTTGTGGACTGCAAAGCAAAGCCAGATGTTGACATGTTTGATGCCTTTGAATCTTGGTTACCTCTGCCATCATCAGAGGAGGATTTTGAGCAGCAACATGAGCCTCCTGCAGGCCCTCCACTAAGCAATAATCAGCCCCAACCTCATGCTGATTTGCAGGTTTCTCTTCCGGCACAAAATGATCCCATTACTCATGATGCAGTCATTGAAGAAAGAGCTGTCAATAGACAGCAAAGGCAAGTTCCCAGATGGCTTCTTGATACATTGAGGGACAGCAAACAAGATCAGCCTTTTGCTGCCCGGACAAGATCAGGGAATAGACAGCATGGTCACTTTCTTGAGTTTGCACTCCTTGCTATAGCTTGCAATGAAGAGCCTTTGTGCCATAAAGATGCTTTTGACAGCAAAGAGTGGATGGATGCAATGAAAGCTGAGTTACAATCTATTGCCAAAAATGACACATGGGAATTAGTAGATCTCCCACCTGGCAAGCATGCAATTGGAACGCGGTGGGTCTACAAATTAAAAAGGAAATTTGATGGCAGCATAGATCGATACAAAGCCCGTCTTGTTGCAAAAGGGTATGCCCAACAACAAGGCATTGACTTTGAGGAGACATTTGCTCCCACATCCAGGATTACTACCATTCGATGTGTCATTGCCATTGCAGCCCATCATCATTGGCAAGTGCACCAACTTGACATCAAGACCGCTTTTCTTCATGGGGATCTACAGGAAGAAGTCTATGTCACACAACCTCCTGGCTTTGAGGTTGTTAATTCTGAAAATAAGGTATGCCGGCTTAGAAAAGCCCTTAATGGTTTGAAGCAGGCACCCAGGGCACGGTATGCCAAAATTCATGCACACTTACTATCCCTTGGTTTTCAGAATAGTCCCACAGAACCCACTCTTTATTTCCGTGGGAGTGGATCTGATTTTTTAGTGCTGATTTTATATGTGGATGATATGCTTATCACGGGCCCAGATACTCAGAAAATTGCAGCTTTCAAGGCTGATTTGCAGCAGATTTTTGACATGTTAGACATGGGATGGCTCCATTATTATTTGGGCATTGAGTTTGCTCATGTTGAGGGGGGTATCATGATGTCTCAGTCCAAGTATATTGGACAGCTCCTTGATCGTTTTCAGTTTGAGGATTGCAAGCCAATCTCTACTCCAGTGGACCCTGGCTTCAAACTCTCAGCTCATGATGGGAGCCCACCATGTGATATCACTCTTTATCAGCAGGCTGTTGGATGCCTTATTTATTTATGTCACACCAGACCTGACTTGCAGTATGCAGTATCTCAACTCAGCAGATTTATGCACATGCCCAGTTCACAGCATTGGCAAGCAGTGAAGAGAGTCTTTGGATATCTCAGAGGCACTCAGGATTTAGCCCTCTTCTACGGTGATCAAGGTTCACTTACCATGCATGCTTACACGGATAGTGCCTGGGCAGGATGTTCCGACACCAGAGTGTCACATACTGGCAATTGTTTTTTGCTTGGCAATTCATGTATTTCTTGGCTCAGCAAGACGTAACCGACAGTTGCCACATCTAGCTGTGAGGCTGAGTACAGGGCAGCTTTCACCACTACAGTAGAGTGTGTTTGGCTTCAACAGTTACTTACAGATCTTGGTATTTGCAGACATCCTCCACTATTATCTACACTGACAGCCAGAGTGCTTTGGCCATTGCGCGTAACCCAGTGTTTCATGCGCGTACCAAGCATATTGAAGTTCACTATCATTATGTTCGGGAGCGGTTGTCAGCAGGAGACAGAGAGTTGTCCTATCTTCCCACAGAGGACAACATCGCAGATATGTTTACAAAGGCACTTCCTCGTCCCAAGTTCGAAGTCTTCCGACAAGCTTTACACTTGGTTCCCTTTGTTACATGATTTGACATTCCTTGTACATTCATAGGTGGCTATATCCTTTTGGATGAACATGTGCCACCATGACTAGAAACTACCAGGTATTCTGAGACGTTTCCAGAGTACTTCAGCCCATCCCATGGAGGGGGGTTTGTAGGCCATCTTCTGGTGGTTCTAGTGATGCCCTATAGGCCATGGTATGTGCCTTGTAGGCATAAGTGTAGGCACTTATAGTGTTAGTGCCTTCTAGGCCACATAGCACACTTAGTCCTATGTGACACCTAGGACACTTAGTCCTAGGTCTAGGTACAAGTACTTTGTACTTGTGTGTTTTCAAGTTATCTAAGATTTGACGTGACTACTCAGCAATCGACTCGTCTTGTACCTGCACTCTCTCTCTCTCTCTTCGTATCGTACCTTCAGGTTGGTCTCATGGTTGAAGTGGATGAAATTGTGGATCTAGTTAGAGAATATGCTAAAAATGCAGTTATTTTATTTTTCCCAGGTCGGATGCCACCTGCTGCAGAGGTAGGCAACTGGTTGACCTGCACACTGGCTGGCTCATTTGTTCGGAAGGTACACTATGCAGCCAGAGGTTTTTTTGAGGTCATTATGGTAGATGAGATTCACAGTCAAATGCTTTTGGAACATTCGCCCCTTTTTTTTGGGCAGCAAATGGTGCATGTTTTGCCATGGTCTTCCACAAGGGATTTTCAGGCTTTGATCTGACACTGATGTCCGGTTTGGGTTGAAGTTGTAGACTTCCTGTAATGCATGGCTTCACTCTTGCCTAAAATTGCAGCGACTTTAGGCAAAGTGGTTTGCCCACCACGGCCTAATGGCAACTCAAATCGGTTTTGCATTCTCTGGGATACTGACAATCCCACATCAGTCACAGTGAACAATGTTGACATGGGAAGTGCTTTTTATAAATTGAAATGGGGATTATTTGTAGGGGCTTGCTTTGACTGTAAAAAATTTGGGCACATGGCTTCGCAGTGTCCAATGAGTCAGCATAAAATGCCTCCTGCCACGTTGCCTGTTCAGATGCCCACTAAAGATGCTCCTGCCTCTATTGGGAATAAATAGATAGTTTCTTGTGAATCAGGATAAAGGCAAAATTTCAGTGGTTTCAAATGGGACTGCTTCTTCCCCTTCGCTTCCTGCTATTCAACCCTTAGCAAAAGGATCGAAACCTCCAACTGATGGATGGCAAAGTCCAAGATAAGTTATTTTTGTTCGACGACCTCCACCCCCTCGCACTTGGGATGGCGCATCTTCTAGTGGAAACTCTCCAGAGGTCAATTAAGGAATTGGGATCACATGGGCTGCAGTGATAGCTAGAAGAACCCTCTTCCCTAAAGAAGAGGTTGATGCTTTGCTGTCCACTCCTCAGGCGGATGTTTCTTCTCATGGAAGAGGCCCTGAGGGTTGACATCCTGAAGGTTGCTGCTGTACATAGCTGCTTTTCTACTATAAATATCTATAAATATGACTGCTCATATCAAATGCTTTACACTTAATGTTCAGGGGATGTGTGACAGTAGAAATGGAAATTTGTGTGACTGTATATCAATAGATTTCAGCCTGACATAGTGGCATTACAAGAACACAATCAACATGTCTATGCAGGAAAGATAGGTCATTACTATAGATATGATATCTTCTATGCTGGAGAGCACTCTTTCTCAGGTGTAGTCTTTGTGATCAAGCATGAGCTTCAGCCAGTTATTGCTTTAAATGACAATCAAGGCAGATGGCTCATTCTTCAATGCATCATTCAAGGTGAGGTGTTTGAATTTGCTTCTGTCTATGCACCTCAATCTTCTCGGGATAGAACTGCAATTTGGGATGCCATGCAACGATATCCATGGAGATATCATGCCTTTATATGTGGGGATTTCAATAATGCTCCGCAACAGGGTGACAATACATCAGGAAGTAATCATATGGTAACCCTTGAAAGGCATGCATGGTCTCAATTACTGATGCATCTTCATTTGGTTGATCTTTGGAAGGAATTGCAGCCTTTGTCACCAGGATACACTTTCCAACATAATGCCCTTTCTTCTTATCAGGCACGTTTGGATCGCTGGTATAGTGTAGCTCCACAACAAAATGATGATTTTACATGCAAAATGTGGATTGACTATGCCTTTGTGCATTCAGATCATGCATCTTTATGGTTGAGGTTATCTTTTTATGATATGCCGGATGATAGACTGCCTCAAAGGCGACATCTGATTGTGAACAATAGCTATTTGCAGCATGTTGTTTTCAAGGCCATGGTTACTGAAGCATCTCACTCTCTGTCTTCTTAGAGCCCCTTTGATATTGATAATGCATGGGATTCTTTTGTTTCCAAAATGCAAGTTGTAATTAGAAGTTATGGCAAGTCTTACATGAAGACTTTGAGGGAAATTGTTGCTCAGGCCAAATTGACTTGTCAAGACCTCACTGAACTCAGTCATCTTCGTCCATTGTCCTTGCATGAGCAAACAACACTATGCCAAGCTAGACATTGTCTTCAAATCAATGATCACAGAAAACTGGCTAAATGGGAGACTAGAGCAAGACAAAGAGCTTTTACAGATAAAGGCTGCTCTTTCAAACAATTTTTTAAACGCTTGCATCAGAAGAGATTAAAAACAAACATTTGCAGGCTGCTTCTGCCGGATGGTTCATAGACTACATCACGGTCACAACTTGCTTTTGTTTGTGTACATCATTTCTCTTAGCAGTTTGGTTTTGCAGATCCTCCCTCGTAGCAGGTTTTGTCTGCAAGAAATTTACTTTTACAGCATGTTTCTCCTATTATTTCCACTACTCAAGCTTTGGAATTGGAGGAACCCTTTACTGAGAGGGAATTGTCAGATGCAATCAAATCCTATGGTAGCTGGAAATCTCCAGGATGGGATGGTCTTACAGTTGAGTTTTTTCTAGAATATTGGCCTCTTTTGAAGCATACATTGCTACATATGGTGAACTCTGCTTGGCAAAATCAGAAAATGCCAGACACATGGAAGAGAGATCTTGTTAAACTCCTTCCAAAAAAGCAAATTTGTGAATCTTTGGTTGATTGGAGACCTATCACACTTATGCCAGTCATTTACAAAGTTACTATCAAAATGATTGTTGATAGGCTAAAAGGTTATTTACATGGTGGGTTGCATCCTGCGCAATATGGTTTTGTTCCTCGAAGGCATATCACCGATAACATTGCTAATGCTTATGTTGGAATTGAATATGCCAAATATATGCAGCAGGATGTTTTGCTATTGCAAGTTGATATTGCTAAAGCTTTTGATACTGTAAAATGGGACTTTATTTCATCCACTATGCAGGCCTTGGGATTTGGCACAAAAATGCAGCAAGTTATCAATTGGCTATATCAAGACAGTAAAGCTGCCTACATACTTTCAAGAGATATTTCTACAACCTGGACTCTTGGTTGTTCTGTTCGGCAAGGATGTCCCCTCAGTGCTTCACTTTTTGCCATAGCCACTCATCCAATGCTTCAATATATGGACCACCTCTTGGACACTGGCATGTTGCATGGATTGGAAATTCCTGGCAGCCGTAGCATGATCGCTCAAGCATATGCTGATGATTCTTTCTTTACCCTGAAAAATACTCGGAGCGATCTCTCCATGATTATGCAGGCTCTTTCTACATATGGTTTGGCTGTTGGTCTTCGTGTCAATTTTCAGAAATCAAAATTATTGCCGTTGCATGCTAAAGACTGGCATAGTCTTTTGTGGCCTGGGAAAATTGTTCCAACTTCTCAATTGATTTGACATCTTGGCTATCCTCTAGGTTGGGGGCTCACTCGTTCTCAACAAACTGATTGGGTGCTCACAAAGTTGAGGGAGAAACTTGAATATTGGCAGCTTGCCACTTGGCCATTACATGTTCGTTTGCGAATAACGCAATCCATTTTGATAGCATACATACAATTCTATGTGCCTCTCATCATGTTCACTAAGGCAGATTTGGTTTCTTTTATCTCTGCTATCATGGAGATTTTCTGGTGTTCAAAAAATGGCAAGAAAAGTCTCAGATTACTCTCTATGCATCGTCTCTGCTCTCCAAAGATGCACGGGGGTCTGAACATACTTAATATTTAAATGCATATACTTGCTCACAGGGGGAAAATGATGTTGCAGTTTATGCAAGGGGATCAGCCTTGGGCTTTCATGATCCGCTCTCTTTTGTTGCATATTGATACTTCTGCTTTTGGGCATTGACAGCCTACACAGTGGGATTTCCTATTTGGCTCTATTCAAGGCAAGATCAGAGGTTGCTCTTTTGTCTCTCGTTTGCTTCTTGATTGGAAGCATATTTTATCCCACTTGGAATGGAATGGCAGAGATTCTTTGTCGGGAAATTCCTTGAGGGCTGAGAATATTTATTGGTCCAAAGTATTCCACCCTCCTTTGGCTATACAAGAACTCAGGTGTTCTTATTTTCTATCTTTCAAAGGCATTTCTTTTGTGGCAGATGTATTCAGGATGATGGCACTCTTTTATCTTTTTCTATGGCTGCTAGCAAATATGGTTTGGGAGCTCACTACCGTCCTTTATGGCATCAAATTTCAGAAATGCTTCAACCGTTATTGCCGGTACCTCGTTTGAAACTTCAGAATAGGCTTAAGGATTGGACTCTACATTCTTCTTCTTCTTCAGCCCGTCCTTTGAAGCTCTCACATATCACAGTGCCTTCTCTGTATAAAGTGTTATTACTTCCACCTTGGATTTCTGACAGAGCGAATTCTGTTTGGCATATGGATCGCCCACTACAGTGGTGGAGAAAGCGGTTGCGTCTCCTTTGGCATTATAAAGTCCCTCTTCGACAACAGCTTTTCCTTTGGCGAGTCCTACTTGGCATTTTTCCATCTGGGCAATTACTCGCACATAGACATTTTGCTCCGGCTGCTTGCCATAGATGTCTACATTCTGCTGAATCTGTGCTTCATATCTTTTGGCACTGTCCACACACTTGTGACTTCCTCGCTCTCATCCGACAGGGGCTTCGAGCGAGATTTCCTACTGTTACTTTTTGCAGGTTCTTCTGGTTGTTTGGTCTTCATCCAGCTAGACTGGGTTTTGATTTGTTTTTTTGTTTGGGTGCGCTACTGGGCACTGTGGACTCTATGGATGGACGAAAATCATAGAATTTTTTGTGATCCTACTTTTCCATCTTTTCTTTTTTTCAAATGATCTTTGCAGCAATCGTTCTATGATTGCTTTCAGCTCATTTGATTGACACCAACGTCTAAAAGACCAAGCCCTCCTGCTATTCAACAAAAATTGCAGACTCTATTTGCATTAGTTGATATGGAAGGGGAAGGGGGTGATAAGGAAGAGGGAAGGTCTCATTAAAGTAGGGGAAGAGGGGTGACAAGGAGAAGGGGGGCCATTAACATAAGCAAAGTTTTTTTAGCCCACTTCTGAAGTAACTATGAATGTAATTATTTTACAGCAATAAAATATTTCTTTCACAAAAAAAAAAGTGTGTGTGCGTATGTATGTATAATTAAATAAATAAATAAAACCATGAAAATTTTCCTTGTGTTGAGTAAAAATTTCCTTTTTCTTGCTTTTTGCCAAACACTGTCACAAAACCTTTGTAGCTGCATAGACTTGGTTTTGCCATTAAAGGTTCCCATAACACAAAGTTTCTCTCTATTAATATTTTAAACTAGATGGTAATTGTAGAGGGTTTGTCTTCTAATTTCCAGAGCTTCGAGAACTGTGGGAGGATGCCTTTATTGGAGCTGCACCTGCCAATGAAAAGTGTGATGTTCTCATTGGGTTACGAGTTAAGTACCAGCTATAAGGACCTTGTTACAGAAAATATTGCAGACAGTGTTAAAGTATAATGCGGATTCTAGCTGTGGATAAAATTTCCAGCTGTATGTTCTCTTCACTCTTTGTTTCTCTTCACACAAGAGAACTGATTATGTCCCTGGTAGAAAGGTTTTATTTCAAAGTCTTACATGCACACTTTATGTTTCAAGTCAAACTTATCTTGCATCAGAGTGTCCTTTTGATATTCTTTTTTGCGTTTTCATTATTTGTTTTGATCACAAGTTTTAATGAGACTGGCTTCTCCCATTTTGCAACCGAGACAATGAAGGAAATCAATAACCAACATCTGGGCTCTACCGAATCCTCATCATTAGATTTGATCGCCTTTTGTACATTATTATGCACTTGCATCGACATCTACATGAAAGCACATATTCTCCTTAAAAGTGAGATTTTCTTATAGCAACACTTAATTGATTATTTTGCATGCAAAGCCATTTTACTTTTTTGTTACGTTTGAAAATATTCCACCACTAATAATTTTGCAAGTGTGATGCTTCTTATAGCAACACTCGATTATTTTCACAGGTAATGCCTTCTTAATTTTGATTAACTTCAAAAAATTCCACCACTTAAGATTCTACAAAATCCCTTATTGCCACCTTATCTTGTGGTAAGCCTTCTGTTTGAACCCTTGTTTCTATAAGCAATCCATTTAGCCATTTTGGTAGTATTTAATTAGTCACATCTCTTTTCCAATGTAACTCATGTAATTCATAAAACCATGTATTGTTTTTCCTTTTCATAGATTTGGTTTGCTAGATGCTTACTTGAATATCCAGAGTCCGAGCAGGATGCCCTCAGATGGTGCCTCTGGCTTTGGGAGGGTAGGCCCTTAAGAGAGGTCTAGTAGGATCTGGGAGAATGGTTATGGCCCTCCAGGGGCGGCCTTGCCGAGCAGGTGGATGAGGTGCCCTTCTTTTCCTACACCACATGGATTGGTAGGAGGCTTCAGATAGACTCTTCGATGTGGAACCCTTCGAGGGAGAGGCATTGGGTGGCCCCAAAGAGTGCCCTGGGATGTCCGTTCTAGGTTTCGGATGTGGTTATGGCCCAATTTGCGGGTCGAGGAAGAAATCCTACTTCTTCTGGCTGGTCGCCCATGAAGGCTTGTTGAGGAATATGGTCCCATGAGCACATAATTAGAGGCTAAGGTATGGTATAGGAATGTATTAAAGTAGCCACCCTAGGATGTGGACTACATGATGTGAGGATGTGGATCGAGGACATCCACAAGAAGAGATGTGGATTAGAGGATCTCATAGGTGTTGACTATTCAAAGGGCTCTCTCTACATAAGAAGCCTATTATGTATTGTTGATGATATACATTGAAATAGATTGAGTGTTTTCTATTTGGTGTCTCTCTCCTCATGGTTTTCACTATATGCTTTGAGCCTCCGTAGTTCTTACATTGATCTTATGTACACTAGGCTTAGCATGATCCCACTTTATTGACATGGTATCAGAGCAGGTTTTGCTAAGTTTAGATTAGCTTTAGATGTAGTTGAAGATACTTTGTGAGAGTTCTTGAGTGATTTCTGTTCATGTTGGCTTGCTAGTTTTTGTTATTCTCCCACTATGTTCTACATTGAGAGTGAGGGAGAGATCTCTAGTCCTACTAGCCTTTATTTAAAATTTTTAATTAAAAAAATACCTTCTTAGTGTACTTTCTACAAGAGAACGGAGTGATGTTCAGCCAACGTGTATAGCGTATGAGCTGGGACAAAGGCAGAGTTTCTCACTCTTCCACAGACGCAAAAGATAGCCGCAACCCTCTTTTGACTTGTTCTATTCACCCACTCGCTCACTGATGACTACTAGGCCACAATGTAAGCTGATTTTTGTAAGGGATGTCTTAGAAGTCGCCCACTCGCTCAACCACTCCTACTCAATTGACGGACAAATCTCCAAGCCTCTGCCCTAGCTCTCGGCTCCATTGAGCTGCGCTCCAGGCAGCTCATCTGCTGCAACGCCTTGTCAACCAGTCCTTCTCAGCACTAGCCTCCAACATGACGCGATCGACGGACTAGCAGCGCCTCTATAGCCAACGCCCACGACGGCCCTGCCATTACTTGTCTGTAAACCTGGCTTGCATGCAATGAACTCGCCAGCGCTTCAACAAACATCTTGACCAACGGCAGCATAGACCGGACGGACTAGTCTGAGCTTCAGATTTTGCAATAGCCACCTCCTACGTGCTCTCCAGCCTTCCCGGCCGATTCCGCCGCTTCGATGCCATCACGCTCGCCTCAGAATTTTGTTCGCCTCACTTCAGAGTTTTCAAGGTTCTTCTTGCTAAGGTCACCATTGATTGACATGTGGTAAGATTGAAACTAACCATGGTTTAGTGTCTCTAACCTTGGTTGAGTATGTCTAGTTAAGTTAACTCACCAGAGTCAAGTTTTCACAAGTTGGGTTAGGTCAAGGGTTTAGTCAACTCAGTGCCACCTAAGCATATATTTCCCTACTAGGCACACTTTGTATTCTGCATATAAATCCCTGTGCCACATCACCATGCCCACTCTCTCTTCATAAAAACTTCGACAAGTCATAACTTTCAATCCAAAAAGAATTTGCATACGCTCTGAAAAGGAAAAGTGATTGCCTTTTTGAGCTCTACGCGCCTGTCAAGTCAGAATCATTGTTAGCAATTAGACATTGACAGATTTGAAAGTTTATTCAATTGGTAAGACCTTTGCAATGGCAATACGCACCCCAACTATTGAGAAGTTCTCTGTGGAAGGATTTCACACCTAGTCTACACAAATGAGGTATCTCTTGATGCATCATAAGTTTTGGAAGACTATAAAAGAAGACATACCCACTTCATAAAATGAAGCTTGGAAGGAAAAAGACGAAGCATCACTATCACTCATTGGTTTGCACTTGGGTGCAAACATAATTTATCATATAGACTCAAAGGATCATGTCAAAGATGCATGGGATGAGTTTAACACAGTGTTTGGTGCAAAAGCCAAAAACCAAGAAATTCATCTTAATATTGTATTCTATGGTTTGCACATGAGCTTCAATGAATCCATGGCATAATTTGTCAACAAGATTAAAAGCATTATGACCCAACTAGAAGGCATAAATGCAAAAGTAAGAGAAAAGGATGCGCTTGCAATCCTCCTTAAAAGCATGCCTCAAGACTACAGCGCCCTGACAACCACTTTGAAGAATCTTCCAAATCCAAAGCTTGAGGAATGTGTATCCTCTTTTCTTGAAAAAGAAAGAGAGTTGAAGGCATCGACATTGACATCGACATCGACATCAACACGCAACAGCAATAATAAAGAACAAGCATTGTTCAGTAAAACATCAACGAAGTGTTACCATTGCAGAAGGATGGGTCATTATCAAAGTGACTGTAGACTGAAGAACAAACCAACGTGTCACCATTGTAAAAAACTGGGACACAAGGAAGAAGATTGCAAATTGAAGAACCAGCAGGTCAACTACGTCGAGTCATCATCAAGCCATGAGCAGAATGACAAAAACAACATGTATTGAGAAGCAAAAGCCTTTCCTTCTTTGGCCTATATTTCTTGTAATAAAACTTGACCACCTGCAAGTAGCCATGTAAGCACTCAGGGGAGGTATTGACATGCAAAAGCCACACTTGACCACATTAAGTAGCAAGGTATGCACTAAGGGGAGGTGATGGATTTGTAACTCACATCTGACCACCTTGCGGTAGCCAAAGGACATGGCACCAAGGGGAGGTGTTGAGAAATATGGTGCCATGAGCACATAATTAGAGGCTAAGGTATGGTATAGGAATGTATTAAAGTAGCCACCCTAGGATATGGACTACACGATGTGAGGATGTGGATCGAGGACATCCATAAGGAGAGATGTGGATTAGAGGATCCCACAGGTGTTGACTATTCGAAGGGCTCTCTCTATATAAGAATCCTATAATGTATTGTTGATGATATACATTGGAATAGATTGAGTGTTTCCTATTTGGTATCTCTCTCCTCATGGTTTTCACTATATGCTTTGAGCCTCCGTAGTTCTTACATTGATCTTATGTACACTAGGCTTAGCATGATCCCACTTTATTGACAAGGCTTGTTCATTAGCGCGTGGTTGGAGCAGATGCGGGTGGAGGGCAGTTTCATTGTTGCTCTGTTGGTTTTTTGGAGACGATCCCGCACTGCCTCTGCAGTTGTCGCAGCGCGCAGCGAGGATGTGGATGGGAGCCCTCAGGATTATGACCGGTATGCAGAGTCTTCAGAGGGACTACACTCGGGGGATAGTGGCCTGGTTGACTGAGGGAGGACACTCGTTCTAGATACAGGATCAGAGCCGGTGCCTCCTGATAGCTTGGCTACTGCTGCTCCTCCAGAGGACAACGTTTGGGAGGTAGTGGCTAGTATCACATCGTGGAACATTTGGGTTGCTCGTTGCAGTCTGGTGATGGGTGGGCATCCGGTTCCACTCTCGGCTACCTTGGTCGTCATCTGGCAGGACATCATCTATACCCTTTGCTCCACTTGGGAGCGTGGGACCCCATTCTCTAGGGTGACTGTTGCGAGGCATGCTCAATTCTGCAAGGCTTGGCCTGCAGGAGTTTTTTACATTTTCACTCCGCGAGGGATTCACTGGTTGTATAGTCCCCCCACCTGGTTGTTAGCCCCAGTACCAGAGATCCCCTAGGCAATGAAATGGGTTTCTCTAGAACAGGCCGGTTTTTCTTTCAGCCTTTTCTTGGTTTTTTTCATACTCAGCACCTTCGGGGCTGCTGTTTTGTATGAAGTCTTTCAAGCATTAATAGAAGGTTCTTTTCTTTTAAAAAAAAAAGAATATCTGGAGTCCCATTCTTTGCATGCAAAGCTATCCTTGGCAAATAGTGCCATTATTATTTCGACATCCTAAAGTTAACCCCTGCACTTGCTTTGCCCTCCTACAGATACAGATATTGTATTGGATCTTTTATGATCCCATTATTAGAGACACATTCTAAATTTACTTACTATGTGGCACAAAGATCCACTTGTTGTACCGGTGTACCGGACCGAAAGTCTCTGGTATATTGACTTAATCAATTGGGTTTTCAGGGCAAGCCTTCGCCAACAAAGAGAGGCCACTATCTCTTACATTTGGCAAGTCAGGAATTTCCTGGTCTTCAACAACCCAGGAGCCTCTTGTGTATTCAATACGAGGCAAGCAACTGAGCTGGTATGTAGGTTCTACAGTCCTAGGTTGATGATGATAAGCATGCTCTTTATCAGAGTATCAGATTTCTCAAGTAGCCAATCCCACAATAGTGGTGATGGTATCCATAATACTTCTGACTTAGCATTTGATTGTTTTACCTCTCTTAGGAAGCCTTACTAGATAATGCAATAGGCCTCAATACTTTTCTACCTTCTTGTAAATCTGCTATTCACTATAATTACAGTCCTCTTGTCCTTTTAATGATTAGCTTGAGAAATGTACCTCTGTCTTTGAACACTTGCAGGATGCACTTAGAATATCGAGCTGTCTTTAAAGATTGGCCCTATTCTTTTGGTAAGAGGATTAAACGATCTCCATACACCTGCATAATCTGCCTCTCTCTTTGTTTTCTGATCGATTCCTCTACAAATAGACCAAACATTGCAGAGGAGCTTGGGTTGTTGCCTTTAGCCCAAATGATAGTGTTTGCCTGTTTTTCCAATGAAATGTCAGAGTTAAGGGTGCCTCACACCTGAATAATGTTTGAACCTTGAAAGAAGACTATACAACATAAGTTGAACATAAAGAACGTTTTATGGATTCATCTTATATTACTGGATATTGCTCCAGAAGCAATCATAGTGCTTTATTGGAAATGATCTGATGGAGAATGACACGATGCATTGAGATGAAGAAGGATGCAAGAAGTATTCTCTTTTGTCCAATACTCTGCACTACATGTAGAAGGTGGCCCCTATCACCTGACCATTATTCTTACATTTGATTTATATTCTTTCTCATATCTTCATTTCAATCACTCCTTACATGATTATCCTGCCTGCCTTCTTCTAAGCGCTCCCACAAGGAGATTGCTACATCTAATATCATCATATTCACGAGGATTACCAAAAGGCAAGCGACAAAAAGCAAGCGAGCCAAAAAAAGCGAGCAATAAAAAACAATAAAAGATTTATAAATCCCCCATTTCAATAGCAAAAAAAATAACTTATTCAAAAGTCCATATGTTTCCTCAATGCTAGAAGGTTAAATATGCATATAACTTTCTAAGCCACCACTAACACTAATTTCACATTATCCATGAGATAGTTTGTATGTTCAATTTCCAATTCATTGTTTGTATTGAAGACAAACCCTACAGTAACTACAATCAAGTTCTTTCTTTCCACTAGAGTAATTGAGATCATCAATGCAACCTTCTACACAGGTGGGGTGTTTCCAAGGATTTCTTGCATGGATTAGTCTAGATCCCATGCATATGTAAATGCTTAGCTTTTTTAACTCTGTTCATTCTTGGAATGAAACCCATGTCTCTTTGTTATTGGAAAAATATCCTTCCCTAATGATTTATTCTTAGCTCCCACTAATCCAACCAATGCAACAAATTAACCACAAATTCATATTTTGGTGCATTAAATTTTACTAGATGGTGCACAAAGACATGATAATCATCTAAAGTACGCCTTGCCATTTGATTTGATATGTAACATGACCCTATTTGGACTTGTAAATCAAAAGATACAAGGATGTGAAAATGCCCTCTTTTGGGCCAAAATAGGCGCGCTCCCTGTTTTGGCCCAAAAGAGAGCATTTTCACATTCCTATATTTTTGCAAGATGTCAACATATGATTTTTTTGGCCCAAAAGATGAGTTTTTAACATCCCTTCATCTTTTTATTGTTAAATATAGATGGCATAATGTTACATATTAAATCAAATGACAAGGCATGATTTAGATCAATATCATGCCTTTTTGCACCATCTAAAAAAATTGTGTGCATCAGAATATGAACTTTGTGCGATTTTGTCCAATTTTTTGCACCAAGTTTAAAGCAAGGTTTCCCATAATGGGGAGCGAGAAGACACTATCTATTTTGGTTTAAAAAAACCAAAATTTAACATCCTCTACCTTTTAATTGCACTCTGGGGATCACTCTTCGTAAACCCATAAAGCATGTGCAAGCAAGCATGTATTAAAAATTACCCCTATTCTTACAATTTACATTTTGTCATGTAAATGGTTGGACGCATGTATGTGTTTACATTTTAAAATATCTACATATATAAATTACATTAAGTTGCTATTTTATAAATCCCCTCATGCACACAAACAACATGTAAGATCCCCCACTAAAAAATACCCCTCAATGCACAAAAGTGGCATGTTACATGTTTATGAGTGACCCCCCAGGATAATTACCAAACCCAAATGGGGTCATGTTACAATAGTCCTTAACTTTAGACTACTCAATTTCAAGAAATGTGACACATAACCACTCTTTTGAATACTTTATACTTCAAGCAATTATTTTATTAAAAACTTAGATTCTTTCTTTGCTTGCTTGATTTTCCAATCACTTCAACTAATTGTTGCTCGCTTTTTTGGGCTTGCTCGCTTTTTCTCGCTCGCTCTATTGACTGCCTCCATATTCACTATGATTGGCTGAAATGAGTTTCTTTCTCCAAACAACCGGTGGTGCTTTGCAACATAAAGATGTGAGATGCTTGCTTAATGTCGGTTGCACTTAAAATGCCATCAAGACTGATTATGGTGGAAAATGCAGGATGTTAAGTATTGTACTGAAAAGTTTAAGCAAACTAATGTTTCCAATCTCTCTTAGTTTCCATCGAGTCATCACGTCTACTTGCAACATTAGGCTTAGAATTAATCTTTTGGACTGTCCACGTATGAGGCAATGTGTTATCATTTCAAACTTAGAAAGTGGTCTATTTGGTTATTCTGTTGAGGATATAGCATGCATGTTCATCACATTCAAAAGCCAAGACTGGGTTGGATACTTGATGTTCGTTGAGCTCAAAATGCCATCAATAATATTTTAGTGTAGGCCATAAAAATTTTTCATGGTCTCTTCACGTTCCACCAAGTCATTACTTTGACATCATCAATTTAAACTTGTGGACACCCAAACTTTTACATCTTGTATTGAGAATATTTAGAAATACTCTTTGGCCATTGGTTTACACAACCCACAAACTCCTATCCTTTGGGGGAGGAAGGGGGTTATATGTAGCTAGCATTATAATGTGAAATATCTTTTAGGCTCTAATGTTTACTTGGGCTACTTCTCTTTGGCTAAGTTATTTCGAAACAACATAGTCCTCTTTGGTTGTAAGCTAGATAATTTTTAGAAAGGCAACACATTATAATTCAATCACACAAATATATTATGGCCCCTTGATTTAGAAGTTTTATGGAGATTTTGATCATTTTTCATATTTTCTTTTCCTTACCTTTAAGTTTCAACTACTATCAATTCAATTTGTCTTCAACTAAAATCTTAAACAAGATAGGGTTTCCCTCTTAACTTTCAAAACTTGGAGAATTTTGGGACGAGGTTTTTATTGGAGCTGCACAAATTTATGGAAAGTGTGATATCTTGGGTGGTCTATAAGTGAAGTTTGATTTGGCCACGTGGCCAAATCCACATAGGGCATACCACACAAGAGATTAGGCAGGCATAGGTTTGCAAGGATTTGGCCAAGCATCCAAATCTATAACTAGGGCATACCAAAGTGGGAGATTCAGCCATGTGGCCAAATGTTGATCTCTTTGCTTTCTTCAAGGCACCATTTCTAGAGTGATTTGGCGATGTGGCCAAATTTTTACGTCATACCTCTTTTCGTGTATGATACTCTTCCTACTTTGAGCCACAATGTTCCTCCACGTTGGATGTCCTCACCTAAATGTCGCTCTTTGGGCTGGGAATAATGCAGAGAGCTAGTCACCATAAGAAGTTGCAAGGGGGATCTACTTATCACCATTGTTCTTGGGTGGATTTCCACTACAGATTCTAAGCTCAAAGTCTTTTTTTAATCCCTCTTCCCAGACCTTCGCAAACGTTTTTCGAGCTTCATAGTCACAACGTCTAATCTAACATTCAAGATGGATCACTATGCTTTCCATAGGCAAAACGAGGAGGGTTAAGATTTGTAGCCAAACCAAGGTCCTTCACAGATTGTCACATATGCAGCCAAAATTATGTCCTTCACAGATTGTCACATATGCTGGGAATAATGTAGAGAGCTAGTCACCATAAGAAGTTGCAAGGGGGATCTCCTTATCACCATCGCTCTTGGGTGGATTTCCACTACAGATTCTAAGCTCAAAGTCTTTTTTTCATCCCTCTTCCCAGACCTTCGCAAGCATTTTTCGAGCTTCATAGTCACAACATCTAATCTAACATTCAAGATGAATCACCATGCTTTCCATACGCAAAATGAGGAGGGTTAAGATTTGTAGCCAAACCAAGGTCCTTCATAGATTGTCACATATGCAGCCAAAATTACATCCATCACAAACATCAAAGATCAAAGTTACACTCAACAGCATTGGTAATCATTAGCAAGAGAGGGAGCGCCAGTGAGCTATGTGGCATATCCAATCCAATGTGTGATCATGTAGTGTTAGTGGTTAGTGAGTGGGAGAGGCAACGAGCGAGTCGTTAGACTCACTCTTTCTTGGTATATACCTTTCATCCATTATATGTATCACTCAGGATGATCAGTATGTCACTGGGCCTTCTATGCATTCAAGCCTTTCTTGATTCTTATGCAAGAGTCTCCCATCACTTCTTTGAGTCCTTGCTCTGCTTTTAGCTCTCACAAAGGTTATGTGCCCACAACATTCATTCTGTTGATCGCATTCGCCACTTGGTCAAATTACCTTGCCTTCCCAACTTCCCGGTCTGTGCATCATCTTCATAACATGTTTTCAACCCCATTTCCCTCCTCAACTTTCGCATCCTTGAGCGATTGGAAGGATTGAATTACACCTTGTGGAAATGGAAGATCAAGATAGTCTTGGAGAAGAAAGGCTTATGGACGATAGTGAACGATGGCGAAGTCGACCCCTCTCTCCAAGCACTACCCATTGCCAAAATAGACAGTGGTTCTTCCACTCCTACCTCACAATTGCCGACCATTGCCAAAGAAGGAAGAGTACCCTCTGCTACGCCCGCAATTCAAGGTAGATAGAAGTGGATGAAAGACAACACCACTAGTATTCATTTTTGGTGCCTTAAAGAAAGCTAAGAGATCAAGAATTTGGTCGCATAGGCAAATCTCTTACTACACCTATGGCCTATGTGGATAACCATGGGTCTTTTCAGATTGTTTGTCCATGGTCAATGGGAAGTTCTTGCACAAATACAATGGGTTGGATTGTAGTGCCTAAGCATTGCACTAGTTGGGACATCATAGATTTGGCCACTTGGCCAAAACTTCATGATGACCTTGTATGGCATTGTCATCCTAACTCACACCATCAAAGGTAAACATTGAGGCAAAAAAAATGCTATGTGTGTAGGTGTTACATTCAAGTAGTGGATAGAGTCAACTTGCTTAATGTGGGTGGAAAGGTGGTTGCCATTGGGACGATATTCTTTGCATCACATGATGACATGTGCCAAGGTGTGCCTTTGGGAGAGGAAAATGTCCCTGTGGCAATAGATGTTTGCATGGATGGAATTGTACCCATTCCATTTCTAACAATGGATGCATTCTTAGTATGTGATGCTTTGGGTAGTGTTTTTCATTAGAAGCAAGGTCAATGAGTTGTGAGGACAACATTGATGGAGCTAGAGTACCAGAGCATGACTTAACATTAGAACCATCGAGGTCAAGACTCTGAGTCACTGTGATGAGTTTGTCATTTGAAAATCATTAGAACCATCGAGGTCGAGACTCTGAGTGAATGTGATGAGTTTGTCATTTGAGATTTATGGAAGAACAATAAAGTTTTAATATGGTATGAGGGAAAAACCATGCACATGCATTGCCAAGGCTGGTGTTTTTTACGTGTACCCATATGAACATGTAAATTTTGCGATGTTTGGTAAAGATAGTGTAGGTGTGGTCATTGAAAAGTACCATAGTGGCAAACTAGACATTGCCACCATCAACTTAATAAAATGGACTACTACACAAATAACACTTTGAGGTGGAACTACATTAAAACTCAATGACAGCATGACTTTCCCAAGTGGATCTAGGCAAAATCATATAGAAGATGAACCAAATGATAGACCAACAAAAAGGAGACATCATTGCATGATAAACAAGAAATGCACTTTGTCGATACAAGGAGCAATTAGAATTTGGTATATGGAGATGCATGCATGGCAACAAAGGTTTCATACGAAGAGGTTGGGACCACACAGAAATGGGTAGAGCCATAATTCAACATTTCATACACAATAATTTTGAGCATATGACACACAATTGTAGAACACTTTAAGATGGATTGAGGGAAACATAGTTGGTGATACTAGATGTATACAAATAGGTTGATATTCTACACGATGTTGAGATGCAATTAAAGCACTTTGAGTGCAAGGAAATGTTAAGTTCCACATTAATCGCATATGGAACTTAGAATTTGAGCTTGTAGCATTGTTAAAAACAAGTGATTTCTCTAAGTGCAATTTATGTACTGCAATCAAGGCCCAACTTGTGCCAATAAAGTGTTAGAACAAACGTAATAAGTTATGGAAGATAAAAGTAGATGTTACAACAAAGAAGTTGTAGAAATGAGTACTACACATGGCATAGGTTTTTTGAAATGTATCCTCAGACATACTTATGTGTTACCCATGATAAGATGGACCAAAAGAAGATAGGCGTCCCTAGATTATGCAATCAATCACAAGATAGAGACAAGCCCCTTTAGTACCCAATGGTTCTAATTGGCATGAGAACACATGGACATTGTCAAGGACATTATGGTGTTTTTTCTTTATCTTTGTGGCCATCAAATCATAACTTCACAGGTGTTTCATTGGCTTTGTGTTAGCGGATCTCAAAAGATTTGATAACCATGCACTTCAAGATTTGGTACATGAGGGGATGCCAAGGTCTAACCATGCTCTACTAAATGCACTAGTTTTTGAAGTGAAGCATTGGATGTCTCCAATGGTAAGCAACAATTTCATGTTGGAGTGGTGGGTGATGCATCTTAAGACCTTGTTCTTGGAAGTTCCAATCAAGAAAATACTTACAAGAAATTGCCCGAGCACCCATTGTTGCAGTTGGATAATTGTGGTTCTGAAAACAAGAACAGATACTTATTTGCATACCTACCTTTACTCATTTCTTGAGGGATTTTCAAGTCAATCCAATTGGGCTTCTTGATGGTATGGAATACACATGAGGTTATTGATGCAATGTTTAGTAGATTTTCAATGAGGTTAAGAACTAGCCAAAAATTGACATTTGCACATCTCATGGATACTTTTAGACAATATAAGGGCTCTTCCCTAGCACCATTTTTGGTAATTGAAGTCCTTGATTTCAAGAGCTACATTGATGGATGCCTATGGCATGGGAAAGAGCTGGGAAAGATGCCTTACTTGGATAGACACTCAAAGCCACTCTTATTTTGATTCTTTATGCAAATGAAGTTCTTATCATGCAATATAAAGTACCATCCACAATCATTAGATTGACGCAGGATGGGCATCCATTGCTACCAAGTGGAGAGCCACATTGTACACCAATGTTCAAGTAGGTGAAGGACCACACAAATATAATAGTTGGTGTCAAGTAGTACATACGCTTGGGAAAAATGGACACACTTGAAGGGACTAGAAGCATCTTTCACAAATTTTTACCAACTAGCAGTAGTGAAGTATTGGAAGAACAAGATTGATGAGCTTGATAAACCAAATGATAATGTAGAGGGCTTGTATCAGAGGTTGTTGCCAAAGATGCAAGGTATTCATTGTGTGCATGCATTTGATAATGAAATTGAGGAGTTTCATGGTATTGAAGAGTTGACTGATCACTATCGTGGACCTCAAATGAAAAAGACAAAACAATCTTTCAACTCGATGATTGATGTAAAAAATGAACACTTTCTTTTAGTCTAATCAACAAAAAGAATATACCTAATGTGGCTAGGTGTTGCTCAAACAGATGTATAGAAGGATAGTAAATATAAAATTTTAAATAAGTTTTCATACAGGACTTGGCACCTAATTGTAAGACGCAATGCACAGATTTGGGAGGTGTATGAAGATTGTTGGAACAAGAATTGGATGTGCAATAGAAGTGATCCTCTATGTTGGGAATGCATTAATGCTATTGTATGGTCATGGGTTCTGAAAGGTAATAACCTTCGTAGCCTTGAAGAGCAATAATTGCCCAACAAGGTGGAGATACCGACCGTTGCACGTAAGAGAGCTTCATCCAATTTGTCTCATAGAGTGGATTTTGGCTCAGATGCTGACTCTACAATGGAGTGAAGGTACTTGAAACATACGCTTTATCTTACATGGTCTTAAAAATATTTTGGAATGTATGCCATTGAACTTTTTCCTTTTATATTTTTTGCAGACCATTCCTATGTGGTTGCAGGTTCTACACATTTGGCCAAAAGTCAAGGACTTGCATTGGTTTGTTATTTTTCAATTAGGATGAATCTTTTAAAATGCAGTTGCAAGTAAATTAACCAAATGGTGTTTCTCAACACCACCTTTTTTTGAGAAGGGACAACCACCTATTGGTGGAAACCTGAACATATGATTATTTTTTGTGACTAATGAAACACATGCATATTTGTGAGTTTTGGGCGCATAGCCAAATCTAGGTAAAAACCTAATTAGTACACTCAATGGAACATAATTGAAACCCCTAAAAATTTCCCAACTATTAGCGATTGGCATTGGAATATTAGCTTTAAGTTCAACATGAATCTTCCAAATGTAATTGTAACTAAACTACACAAATGGTGTTTCTAAAAGCACCACCTTTTTTTGAGACGGGACAACAACTTGTTGGTCAAAACCTAAAAATATGATCATTTTTGTGTTGCTGATGCAAACCATGCACATTTGTGAGTTTTGGACACACGGCCAATCTATGGAGAAACTCTAAATGTAACATAATTGCAACCCCAAAAAAATTCCCAAATTATTAGGATTTTTATAAATACTCTAATATGGCACGGAGGTGAGCTCTCCGTTAATGGCATTGTTGAGTGGAGGTGAGCTCTCCATGGTGTTGTTGAGTGGAGGTGAGCTTTGTCCATTTTCAAATTCTCTAATATGGTATTGTTGAGTGGAGGTGAGCTCTCCATTAATGGTATCTCAAGTTCTCGATGATATTTTAGACCAAAAGGTAGATTTAAAAAAAAAAAAACAATCGTTAATCCTTCTAGCATCTCCTACTAGATTTCTCTTGCTCTTAGGACTGCTCTTAGGACTAAATCAATGTCTCTCATACATCCCTTCAGTGTTATGGCAATCTATTAAAAAATAGCACACTTGGATACTTATTTAGCCATGACCTCACTTCTATTCTTAGGTCTCTTTCCTTGCATTTTGATGTTTTTATATAGTACCTCTTCAACTACTTTATTGTTTTGTTTATCCAGTGTCCTGCTTTCTCACAGGAATTTTTGCCTAGCCATTCACTAGCAAAATTTCCCCCTTTTGAATATATACCATTTCATGGCTTTTGATAGAACCAAAGCCATTTAATTATGTATTATGGCTTATTTTTCTTTCCCTCTTTTTGGGTCTAGGTATGCTAGCTTTTTACAAAGCCACCACACTCATTGAAGTGTAACATAAGTGCTAATTCCTAGAGTTATATGGGAATAACCTAAGTGGGAGCCATATGGTTGTCCTCTCTAGCATGATCCATGTTGATATTTCTACCATGGGCCCCTACCATTGGGTATTTAGATAGCAAGCATCCCCACACACTTAGGGTGTTTTTGATCATCGTTGGGTAGTGAGTTATGGTCCCTTTAGCTAGGTATTTATATCATGGAGCCACCTCTCACTAAGTATTTGCATGGGCGTCATCTTGCTAGGTATTTATATCATGAGCCTCTTACTGCTAGGTATTTATATTACGGACCTCATCATACACTAAAGCAATAATACCTTGCAATCATGATGGCATCCAATCATTAGACTTGGGAGGACAATAGAGGCCTCCCCATTTCCAAGCAAGCATGATGAATACATATTCAATTTAAAAGGACTTATTTATGCTTCAATGGAAAAGAATAGAAATGAAACTAATAGAATGCAAGGCTATCATATTATATTGAAATCATACCAGTAATACCAATCATATCCTTGATATGTTTGTTGTACATTTGATATATAGTCAACCTTTAAAAAGTGTCTTACCATCTAGTTAACTATATTAACCCACAAAAAGTGCCTTACCAGCACTTGAGGTATCATTGTTAGCCTGCAAAAAAGTATCTTACCATGCTTTCTTTTTTGGCTCAATACGGGCCATCTCTTTGCATGAGCATGCATATCATAAGTCTTAAAAAAATTTTCTTTTATTTTCCTTTTCTTTTTTCATTGAAGCAAAAAAATGTCATCAATAAAATAGTCATACCTTTGACCCTTGACCTTTTTCCATCTTGTAAGATGTTATATGCATACGTATTCATGACTAGTGTATCAATCCATAAATGCTTGAAGCTATAATGTTCCCCATGATCATTCATTTGGAACACTTGTTGTCAAAACTAGTTCACATGTACATACACCATTGTTCTTTATAAAAATATTATTATGTACATTTGTTCATACATTCTTACATATGATTATAATATGCTCCTAAAAAATATTTTATGGATCATTGGAGTTTATGAAAGTACAATGCTATATGCATTAATGCTGAGCATGGTGTACTAAAATGTGGTCTAATGACTTATAATATCTTTTATGATGCTTGCCCCAAGGTGGACTAGATTTCATCACGGTCATGCATCAAGGTGGACTTATAGTATTGGACTAGATTGCATCATGGTCATGCATCAAGATTTACTCACAATAGAACAAAGAAATAGTTTGCAATCGAGTGACACTTTGAAAACATTATAGTACAAAGTGAATGTAGATGATAAATCTACTTGTATTATTAAGGGATTAGGGAAAACATGTAGATTGATATGCAATGCACATATTCACTATTGTTATATGTTTTGATGTGCAGATAAGCTCGAAAGTTAGTAGGTGCTATCGACACAGTAATGCGGCAATGTGACTTGGCACAACAAATAGAGTATATAACATGTCAGGTATCACCTCAAGAGAATAGCCACATCTATAATTGTGGATGGAGGGTGGGCTACAATTGCTTTTTGGTACTTGGTCAAATTTTTGAGATACAAAATGACACCACACTGTCAACATATACGGATTTGCATCTCTATGCATTTATAACATGTACCATTCGAGCAATCATTAAGGGCGACATCATGGAACCTCCCACAAGGCAAATAGATAATGGCTCAGAGGAGTGCGAAATGAATGCCGTCAAAGAGTCAAAGGGGATAGAAGACCTCAACTCTACAAACATGGCTTCATTGGAAGAATTGGGAAGCTCTTTTAATGTTAGGGTTATGATTCAACATAGACCTCAGTATCTTGAATTTTGGGGAGAGGAGATTTCAATCCTCTCTAGAGCTTCAAATGAGGTCAATAACAATGTTATGATGGCCATTCTCAGGTTTGATACAAACTTTTTCTCTGCTTGATAATTCAATATTTTGATTAAATCTAATAAGCTAATATTCATATATTTGTTGGTGCAGTATAGTTATCTCATGATTTGGTAGAGCCGTACAAAACTGTGTGTATATGTTGGATTCCTTCCTTTCTCCTATACTTAGTGATAGCACAAAGACAATAGCCGATGTTTGTAAATGGTTACAGCCTTTACATTTACATGGCATGCGAGTCCTGTTTATGTCATATCACGAGATGTAAGTATCATGGCAATTTTTATTATCATCTTATACTGGCAACATTGTGTTAAATAATAATGGTTCTTAATTATTTGTGTAGGGAACAGAATTGCTACACTTTGGTAGCCACTGACTATTGCACCAAATGGGTGGAAGCTTGGGCCTTGTGGGACAACACCATAAAATTGGTCGCAAAGTGTCTACACTGCAATGTGTTCATTCGGTTTGGGTGTCCAATTGAGATTGTCAGCGACAGGGGGACTCATTTTGTCAACAAATTCATTAAGCAGATGAATGCTTTTTATATGGTGATTCATAAGAAGTCTTCTCCCTATTATCCATGCAAGCGAATGGACTGCTGGCTGAGTCTACCAATCATACTTTCAAGAGGATCATGTCGCTACTGGTGAATGAGCATCGCATGGATTGGGATGAAAAGTTGCTGGCAACACTATGGGTGTACCGCACTTCATTCAAGGTGGCCACAGGGTTGACTCCTTTGAAATTGGCATTTGGGCTAGAAGCAATCACACTGATCGAGCATATTGTTCCAAGTTTGAGGATTGTAGTAGAGGACAGGCTCCTTTTGCAAGACTCTATGGTATTCCGGTTGGATGTTCTCGACCAATTGGATGATTTGCGATGGTTGCAGAGCTATTATCTCACCTTGGAGGTTCAAGCTAGGTGCAAGGGGAGGGTGGATTTGGCATCTAAGAAGAAATCTTTTGAGCACGGGCAACTAGTTCTTCTGTTCAACACTCACCTTGGGAAAATGCCAAGGAAATTGAAATTGTGATGGTCGGGTCTGTTCTGGGTTTTTCATAATTGCGGATCGACATCGTTTTATCTTGCGGATTTGCAAGGGCACATTCTTCCACATCCAGTTAATGGGTTTTGGCTTCGTCCATACCATCATCATGGAAGGCTTCAGTGCCCGTTCCAATGAGGCGTAAATTTCCTAGGTTGAGGTGGAGGCGATTGAGCCATCACATGAGGACACATGGCAGAAGGGTTCGCGGCATGATGATAGCAGTATTTTGCGAGATCCTAGCCTGGACGCCATGCAACTCACTATCGTCAGGATAGGATATTGGCCATTTGAATTCCAACTCTTGCTCCATTGTTTGCATGTCTCAGTTGCTTGCTACTTGCTTGTCATCGCACTTGCAATTCTCTTGAGTACGTTCGCCTACCAACTCTCATCAACATTCTCTGTTATCTTGGTTCTTTTCCTTCGTCTCGCCATGGGGATGGCTCAGTTCAATTTCTCCCTCTTCTTTCGTTGGTGTATATAGATTCTCAGTCGATTGATGCTCATCTTCAGTGGCTACAGATTCATAGTTTTAGCAGTATCGATTGGCAGAGGGTGGCTGTTTATTCATCAGCATTAGTGCTTTGCCAACAGTTGGCAGTAGGAACTATTGTGGAGTTTTTGGATGAGCATCGGGAGTTGACTGTGCAATTGATTCATCGTCTCTTTTTGCCTATGGATGGCGCGATGGTCGTGAAACCAATGTGTACACTAGCAGTGATGGAGGCAAAGTTTGGAGCTCCTACCAAGGGCAAATACAAGCTGAGTGGGTGTTCAGATGCTCAGATGAGGGACCTGTATTGCTAGATTCTCGAGTCATTGTTCTTGCAGGCCAAGACGTATACCATCACGCCTTGGACTTGAGGGATGATAGATGTTGCTGATGAGAGGGTGGTGCCATGGGTGCAAATCATTAAGGAGTGGATTCGTGCAAGGTGGCAACTCATGTTGATAAGAAGTAGGCAGTTTGGGCAGGTTCTGAAGATTTTGTTTCCCATCCATGTGGAGTCAACAGTGCCTTGATGGCCGACTGCCTTGGTGCTCACTCTTGCACCTAAGGGGCTACATAGGATGAAGTAAAGGGATGTTCTGATGAAGTGGCTACAAAACAACAATGGAAGAAGCCTTGCCTTAACCAGGGGGTGGTGTCTCCCCTTGCACCTTCAACTCCGGTACATACTAGTCTTGTGGGAAGTGTTTCCACTAGTGGGGTGGTGACGACACAGATTGCTGTTTCTACATCGATGGCGTTACCAGTCATGGCAGAACGGGTGACGGTGACTCCAGTGTCTACTGCAGCGAGGATCCTAGGTGGTACTCTAGTGGTGGGAGGTTCCTTGCCACAATGGTGGATGGAGCAGCTTCAACAGAGTACAATAACAATAATTGTGACAACTACTAGAACATTCGTGGCAGTTGCTGATGCGGCGAGGGTGTCAGCAGTAGAAGTGTTAAATGAAATCTTAGAGTCTGTAGGTGTATTGCCTGTGTCTTCTATCGAGTTCAATTTTCGGTCGCAGCCTATGCATGTCCAACTACAGTTTTGTTCGCATTTGCTCGCATAGATAGCTTCACAAATTGGTACAGGGGAGAATCTGCTAGGGTGACCAGTCTGGAGGTGGAAGTCATGCAATTGTGCATAGAAAATGAGTCTTTGCGAGGTTAGCAAGAGCGGGTGTGGCAATTGGAGGACCGGATGTCAATCCTTGAAGTGAGTTCAAGTGGCAGAGGCACATTCGGAGGCCACACAGTAGCTGCATGCGGAGTATGTGTTGAGCATTGAGCAAGAGTTGCTACATCGATGTACTACTAATTCGCTAGCAAAATATTTGTGGGCTTTTTTGAGGAACGTGAGTGTTAACATGGAGCAGATGGGCTCACTCCTGGAAGCTCTTTAGGGTGATGTGAGGGTGGAATGGGATAGGCAGGTGGCCAAATGGAGTGTGGTTATTGTTCCGCACACCTATCGAGAGCTGGTTCCACACGAATGACAAACCAAATCGAATGGAGATGCGGGCGTTGGTGCAGGTTTTGGTCAGCAACAGGGTCCGCAGCTGCCGATTAGTTCTGGACCAAAAGGGTCTAGCACTTCTTCGAGTGGTGGTGGTACAAATAAGGGAAAAGGAGTGGTTGTGAATACAGTACAGATTGAAGAGGATTGGCAAGCCAAATATGACGAGCTGGCAGAAGGCATTGTGGAAGCCGTTCTCTGCAAAGCAAAAGAATTGATGCACTGAAGCAGTAGAGGCATTCACTTTGTTTGTGGTTGGAATTGTGCACCCATTCTTTCAGTCTATCTTTACCTCCTCATCCACCTTGGTGGAAAGAGACAGATAAGTTTATGGGGAAGTATTTTAGTAAGCACACACCTTTTTTGGGGTTACCAGATCCCCCTTCCTATGAGCCAATAGTGGTTCAAAGACTTGCGACAGCATAGGAACGATGGCAACAGCAATTACCGCTGGGTGCATGGATAGATGAAGTATCACCCACAAAGCGGTGGCCTGAATAGCAAGTAGTGAATCAATCCAAGCCTCATCCGTTACAATGGCTGATGGATCTGGAGCAGGATAAAACACTGAAGATGTTTATGTGGAAGCGGCAGTTAGAGACAACTGCGGATGCTGGTTCAAGTGGAGCGGCGACACAGTTATCAACAGAGTTGCCTGAGAGTAGTGATGTGGGACTGAGCAAGCACAGTGGCACTGTTGCGCCTATTCAGTACATTTCTAGTTTGGATGAAGAGTAGAACTAGAGCGATGGCTACGGAAGAGCCTTGCCGAAGAAAGTGTCATTGTGCAGCAAAGCGCATATGTCACTATAGTGGTTGCTTTTGGACGGGCAACATCGAAGATGTCCGAAATGTGGGGATGCTTTTGGACAGGGAGGAGAAATATAAAAGGGACATTTAGACAGGCATTGCGACTACAGAGAGTGGATGTTTTTCAGATTGTTTTTTTTCGGAATGAGATGTTTGGTAATTCTTGTGTCTTGTGTAAAGAGAGAGATTTAACTTACCGCACCTGGTTCTCTGCCGAGGCTATGCCTAAAATGATTGTTGCACATTTTGCACTGTATAAGGCATCTGATTGCAGTTCGGGGATGTGCATGTGTTGTTTGCACAGTCCACTGTGAGTGCCATGTGTTATTGCATAACCATGTAGGTTAGTAGCAGTGACCTAGAGGGGTGTGTGAGGGTAGGTTAGCTGCAAGGGTTGATGGTTCAGATCTCCAAGTGGTTGTAGTATTCAACGGCTATTTCTCTAACCATCAGACGATTCTGTACGCATGCTATTACTAGCATTCCAAGATCATTGTATACGTAGATGTTGTGTGAGCTATTGCTCTAGAATATAGTGTTCTTCAGCATTCTATCTCTCGCAAATCTGTATTCTATCTCATGGGTGTTGCGTGTATCATTTGTCTATTGCTTTCTATAGCATCTGTGCAAATTTATGATGCTATACAAAGGCACAATAATGTTGCGTATGTCATCTCTCTCAGCCATCTGCACAGGGATATCTTCGATGTCGTTCATAGATAGAGGGGGATTTATGAGCTCAATCCATCCGTTGAAACTCTCCCAGAGATTGGGATAATTCCATAGGAGGATTCCGATGGGAATTGACACAGGGCAAGTCATGATGCTAGAGAGTGCTGCTCCTTCAAGTTGATGTGGTGGTACATTATGTTGTGGAGTCTGTTGTTGGAACAAAGGCTCGAGTACAGTATCAATAATTTGTGGGGCCAAGTCATGGATTGGGTCTTGAGCTTGTTTCTTAGCCTTAAATTGAGCTTGTTTCTCAGCCTCAAATTGAGCTTGTTCCTTCTGTACCCATTGTTGAAGTGCTTGAAAACAAGCCTTCTCCACCTCTGCATTTGGATATGGAGCTTCTTTTATTTGAGGCTCGGGAGTTAATGTGGATGAGCTTGGATGCTCATTGCTTGGTAGAGGTGGAGGCACTTGTGCTTTCTTTTTAAGAAGTCACTTTGGTTGGATTGGAATGTTAGGGTCCTTGGTGGCCTCTTTCTGCTAGCATGTAATTACATTCATAGGTTGTGCTATTACACTTGCCGGCCCTAGACTTTGATGGTCCACCCTAATGATGCCAATTGGGGTGTGAGGCTTAACCTTTGTTTGTTGTGGGACCTTATTTTTCATGGGACAATTCATACAGGCATCTCCTATGCCACAATCTCTACAGAGTGGTTGGAAAGTAGTGGGGCTACCATGATGAGGGCACTCTGCGATCTGGTGATTTTCTCCACAACCATAGCACTTGATTGGTGCTCGATATGTGTTGGGACGTACTTGATTTGCATAGACTGGTATTAGTCCCACTATGCCTTCTACATAGTACATTGGGTACTTTGCTTCATACTCAAATGGCGAGTCTACTTTCTCAGCTTGTAATTGATGTATTGACTCTACTTGAGGAGCTTGATTTGGCGCTCTTGGATATGGCCATGGATTTGGATTCCTAAGTAATTGTGGGACTTGTGTCCGAATAGGAACATGATTTAGCCTTGGAGCTACTGGGGGTGCTTGTGCAAGTACCGATTGCTTGTACAGATTGCTTGTACACTGGCATGGGTGCTGCTTCGAAATGTTGAGGTCGAGGTGGGTTGTTGCGCATGTTGAAGATGCAACTATTTTCATCACGTCTGTCGATGATGCAGATATGGTACCACAACCTTGGCAGTGGATTTGCTTGTGCAGTGATCTTGGCTCTTAGGACCGGGCACTCATTTGCTGTATGATTAGACATTCAGTGTGGGCACCAGACATTTTTTCACCGTGGATAAGTTTGAGGTGGCGGATGAGACAAGTGAAGCTTTTGTTCCATGGCCTACATAATGTCTTCTTTCAGCTTATGGTCATGGCCTCTAGGAAATCTTCATTTGATGTTTTGATAGTGGACTTGGATTTGCCCTTTTTGGAGTGCTTATCCCTTACACTAGATCTTCCATCATCACTACTGGTGTCGAAGTCGATCATGCCATCCTCGATGTCAATGGTTGCTGCATGAGCAGCACTGAACATTTCATAGCTGCTAATCTTTTTCATATCCTTCCGGATTTTCTTCCTTAGGCTTGCAATGAACCATGCCGTGAGGTACTTTGTAGCGGGGTGTGGTTCACATTTGGCAATTAATCTTTTCATCTTGCCCATATACATGTGTACATCTTCTCGACGTCCTTGTTTGATCTTGCTTAGTTGGAGAGCGGGATCATCTTGTAGTCTCTCTATTGGAAAGCGCCTTTTGAATTCTATTTGAAGTAGGTCCCATGTGGCTCTCTCTTCCACTAGGAGGTCTAGGTACCATTCAGATGCTTCATTGATTAAGGCCATGGGAAACCAGGCGACCTTGGTTTCATTGGATTGATCTCCACCTGCTCGACATGGCCATTATATTTGGGAAGTTCTAGTTTTCCCAGGGGGCGTTTGCCTTGATTGTTATTATTTTTGTGATTAAAGAAATTGTTAGCCTCTGCATCGAGGTCAATATCCCCATCATCATCGCAATGGTGTCCAGCCATGTTGTGGTGTGGAGGAGTCAAAGGGATTTCTTGAATTGCAGGGGGGGAATTAGGGTAGAGGATTGTCGGAGGCGGTGGTTGCAGTGGAGTTGTATGCGGATTTGGCAAGCGTTGGAGTCAGAGGCATTGGCTAGAGCGACAAGTAGAGATTGAACGATGTCCTCTATGTCTTCCTTTGTTGGTAGTTGTATTTTCTCTTGCGGCATCTTTTTTTCTTTGGTTTCCCAAGAGCCAGCTTCACTTGGAAGTGCACCTGTAGGAAGGGCATGCCATTGAAGGTTGTAGAGTGATTGAGGAACACATTTTATTAATGATACAATATGCATTCTTATGAGTGAGTTCCTCATCATTCATGGGAAGTCCACACCCTATTACCCTAGAGCAAATAGTCAAGCTAAAAGCTCAAACAAGACCTTGTGCTACACGATGATGTGCACGGTAGAGGCTACTCATAATCACTGGGAACATAAACTCACCGTAGCACTTTTGGCTTATCGGATGGCATATAAGGTCACCACCAAATGCACACCCTTTAGCCTAGAGCCCACCTAACGTTTAAGGTTGAAGTAGTCATGCTTATGGAATTCATTGTTTTAAGACTCAGAGTTGCAATTAGGGAGAGATTATCCAAAGAGACAATTCTAGAAAGGCTAATTGAGCTTGAAAAGCTTGATGAAACAAGGTTGAGAGTGGCCTATAACATAAACATAAAAAACTATGCTGTAAAAAATGGTTTGACTGCAACCTCTAGGACAAGGACCTAAAAGACGGAGACCTTGTGCTATATAATAGCACAAGGAACACAAAGTGTAAATTGAAATATCAAGGAATGCGAGTTGTAGAAATTACACCACAAGGGTCATGCAAAATTGTGACCCTTGATGCCATTGAAATGGATGGTTACATCAATGTCAACAAGCTTAAATGCTATTATGCACCCCTGATCCCCTAAACGTTTCATGCCATCCAATGTCAAGAAAAGGAACTAAAGAAGGGACACTTGTATGAAGTGACAATCGATAGATGATTTGTTCAGGAGAAGCCTTCATCAGCTTCAAGCTAGCCATAACCCCATATTCTACAAGATGTGCATCCAACTCTGATGTCCAAAGTAACCCTGGAACCCACGTGTGTCATGGTATGTGCAATGAATGGAAAGACCTTTCCTATGATAGGTTGCATGGAATTACACATATCGGTAAATAACCATAGCATGGCTAGTAGATGTTATGTTATGCCTACAAATGCCATGGATGAGCTAGTAATTCTTGGTAGGACTTGGTGCTGGGGTGGTCAATTTCCAAATTGATTGGCAAGATTGCACAGGGACACTGACAAATGATGGATGCACCTCGGTCATTTCAATTGGCTCCAGGATCTCACGCCCATCAACAACTTGTTAGTCCAATAATATACCAGACCAAGTGGATAAGGCAACCACTTCATTAAATAAAACCAAGACTTCCTTGTCCTCTTCTGTTCATACTTCAGTGCAAATACCACCATGGCATCAAGAGGGCAAGCAAAGGGGCCTCCCATGACTATACCTTCCACATGAACAGCCCCTCCCTCCGTCCCTCCCACTAAGATAAAGAAGCCCACTAGATTCCAAAAGGAGTGACTCTCGTCCATACTCGGCATTCCTTAGAAAATTGGTCTCAATGTGTGGCTTTGCTTCCCCCCTAACTCCCCATGCTGACTCTACTACAAGCCACAAGTCCAAGGAAATCTTAGGCTAGAAGGTGTGTGGCAATAAACACAAAACAAAGAAGCCTACCTAGATGAATTCCTTAGTGGCTTCTCCAAGCTCAAGGTTACTACTACGAGGGTGATAAGCCTATCTGGGTGCATAAGACCTCCAACCTTGCCACCCCACTCACCCAATGGGACCATGCCTATAGGACCACCCAATGATAAGACACTCGTAGTACCACAAGAACCTATCCTTGACACGAGGGTAGAAACACAAGAACCTACTGCTAGCTACTCCAATAATACTCACACTAGGATAAGAACGCAAGCAACTCCACTCTACCCACCCACGAGTCCTTATATTACAAGTAAGGCCAATGCCCACAACTCTAGTAGTGACACACAAACCTGCTCCTAAAGATGGACCTACCAAAACTAAAGTCGAAGCCCTCGAGGTTCCCTAATGGGTACCTGAGAGGAAGTCACTAAGTCGGATCTCTTCTTATATTCTCACATCAATGATCACCATGGTGGTTACACAAGAACCTATTCATAAAAAGGGAGTAGCACCATAAGAACCCACCATCACCTCCATGGGAAGGGTACCAACCACAAGTCCCACCAACATCCCCACAAGTGCTAAGGAATCCTGGGTACTACCTCAGGTATCAAGACCTTCATGCCATACTACTTCCCATAGATGTTCGAGCCCAATCCACACAACTTGACATAGATGAGCTAAGGATGTCATCCATTCATAACTCAAAGGTGTAGTTCTCCACCCTCTTTGCCAGTGCACATAGAAAATATGTAGCTTGGAGAGATGCCAGGTGCACTAAGTCCTCCCAAGATTGAGTCCACTCATACTCCTCATTCTAGGTGATAATAGGCAGTCCCCAATGTAGGTGAAAATAGGAGTCCCCCTAGTGGATAGTTTGAATAGGGCACCATCAGCATTTCCAACACTTCACACACACGAAGCACTTAGGTGAATAGGGTTCATCACCCAATCATCGAGTTCTGCCACCATAGTCAGCCACATAGTTAAGGGATTCCCATCTAATCACTTCCTCTCACTGATTTGACACTCACATAGCTCTGGAAAATGTCAAGAAATGTCCAAAAATAAAAAGAACTCTAGAATGGCCCCCTGGAAAACTATGCTGGGCTAGTATCACAAAGTCTACCAGGTTAGTATTGCAACATCCACTGGGTTGGTATCTCAACGTTCATTGGGTTATCATCATAGTGTATGTCAGGTTAGTAGCACAACACCTTGTTGGGATCACATTGCAGTGTAAGGCAGGATGCCAGTGCAACACACACCGGGTTACCAAAGTAGTGCATGTTGAATTAATATCGCAACACCCACCGAGATAATAACATAGCATTGGGATAGATTTCTATAAAAACAAGACCCGTGGGAAAAAATCTGTTGTGTTAGCAATTGTAATTGAACTCTTGCAATTTTATCAAAAAATTTCCAGTTGCAAAATCTGTCTCCAAAGCCATTCCATCTATCCTTCCACACCCAAGATTCTCCCGTTCTACATGAGCTCATCCTCCAAGAGCTCCAATGACTCATTGAGTGACCTCTTTGCAATCTATTATTCCTTTGGTCCATGGAGTCAAGTCAATAAACCCAAGTCTCTACCCCTAGTCTATCTAGTCCCTCCACTACTTCTACCACCATAGTCAACCCATCTTCTCCACTCTCTACTTTGTCTACCTTCCCGGCCATGTAACGCAAGAAGAGCTCATAGAGGAGACCCATGGTTTGCCTTGCCTTGAAGAAAGTGGTCAAGCCTCAACGTCCCATCTAGCCAAGGGTAGAAAGGTCATCTCTATTGCCCTAGTTTTTATTGAGCACTCTATGAGCACCACCAACACTTCTCCCCTAGGCAATGACGAGCTTACATCCCTTAATAGCCTGTCCATCCATTCTTCCTTCCGTTACAAGCCCAACCTAGCCTTTTGAGTTTCTTAGCATACCTACATGTGTTACCACGATTGCCAAAGTTCAGCCCAACCTCAAAGCCATTGGCCTAAATCCCCTTGTTGAAAGGCTGCCCTACCACTTGGATCTTAATTTACTTACTCATTTCATTGACACTTTAGCCATTCCATGAAATTTACATTCTTCACTGATGAACGAGGGGTCACTCACCACTTCTAGCTAAGTATTGATGCCATCTATGCGGTCTTTGGGTTCCCAATGATGATCGAACCTTTTGTCAAGGTTCAACAGTTGGAGCAAAAGCTTGTCAAATGGGTAGATTACTATGCCCATTGCCACAAGGGGGATATTCCATTCAACAACATCAAGGACCCTTCCTATACCAAGCCCACTCATGTGCTTAGGATGCTCACCAAGGTCAAAATGTTCAACCATCACAATGTGGTAAGTCGCCAACTTGCTGTGACTTCTAGCATATCGGGCTAATTACTTTTATAGAGAGATGGAAATGCAATGTCATAAGCCCCAATAGAAGATCAACAACCCCATGCTCTTCATATCAATCATTAAACATATCATGAAGCCCAAGAACTGGCCGGTAAGACCTTATGGGGCAGCACACTACACAATTTGAGGCATTATGCCCACTCCACTCCCATAGGCGTCATCAGCAAAAGAAGAAGCATGACAACATAGGTTGGAAGAGGAGGCAAGAATAGCCTCACTATGAGAGACAATAAATCTTGAGTGACAATTAAGAGTAGCCTCACTATGAGAGACAATTAAGCTCGAGCGAGCTCAACAAGGACCATGAATAGTGGTCTATAGAGCATCACAATGCCTCTGACGTCACCTCAATTGGTCACTCCCTCAATTATCGCGACACAAGGTCAAGGTCAACATCAAGATCAGCAAGAGTAGTAGTAAGGGGAAGACCAAATGTGGGAGCATCTCTATGACAATATTCTTACTTCAAAGACCCGCATGGCCGAAGGAAGCAAGCTCAACAGCCCATCCCCAATATTTCAAGGTAGATTGCCTCTTTACTTTCATCTCTCAAGGGCAAGTGCCAAGGACCTGATTCAAGAAGCTACAAGACCCTTCGCCATAAATACAAGAAGCCCTCGACCACTATGCAAACCAGGGATGTTTTTATCGAAGCTATGCTTATATATTAATATAGAATCTTGGCGAAAGTTTTCAAGCTCATTTTTTTACTTTCACAATATTGGTAGAATGTATTACTTTTTTTTTAATTTTCTTTTGAATTTTGAAGGGAAAAGCCTAGAACCTGGTGAAACTTTAAATTTTTTTGCATAAAAGTTTCAGATCCTGGCGAATGTTTCACACTTTTATTTTTATTAGGGCATACAACTTTCAATGGAAATATAAAAGTTTAGCTTCTTAATGAAACTAACTTGAAAAAATCATCCATGATGCCCCAACTCAGTGCTAACTACAGATGTAGCCATAGGAGTCCAGCCCGCGTTGTTTAGAGGGTGCCATTTTTGAAGAAGAAAGAGTTTTAGCATCACTATTGTAATGCCTACCACTCTTGGTATCTTCATCCAATGTATATGCCAGTGCCCCGTCGATGGAAATGGTCTCTTTTTTGGGAAATGTAGGAGAATGACCCCAATGCCATCTACAATTTCCCTCTCTTCAACTTTTATCCCATCGGCACCACTTATGGCCTTATAGCACAAATGAAGGACTCCATCAATAGGTATGAATAAGTCCCTAATCCAGAGGTAGTCACCTCGTCCATCTACTTCTGAATCCTGATCATTTTGTTACGAGATGTTTTGGAGCAACACCCAACACTTGAAGAGAGAAATTCGAATATACACCATGAGATTGTGCTCAACCTGGATGAAGGGCCTAGTTTGAAACAGGTCATAGGAATGTACCTATAAGTTCAAAATCTCCACTTAGACTACATACAAACATTCGAGGACATGCATGACAAACATTTTTGGGAGCCCAATTCCCTTTTTTCCAAATCTCACAAAGGAATTTTGACCCCTCCACTCCCTCATGCAATCCATGCTGAGAACCGCCTTCTCTACACAATTTGATGTTGGCATAGGTCAACTATAGGAAGGGGGGCATGTTAAACCCCAAGAGATAGAGTGGGAGAAAGGCTGGAATAGGAATGGAATCCTGCCTTGGCTTGGCCAAGTGCTTGTAATTTGAGAAATAGGGAGAGTGGTAAGGAGTAGGGTTTGCCTTCCCTTCAAAAGGTGCTATGTATAAAAGCTAGAAAGTTAGACTTTGGTCCTCCATTTTGTAAGTGTGCAAGTTTGAGAAATAGAAGACTTCTTGTGTGAATGCCTCTCACCCCCCCGACCTGCCAATTATATAACTATGCCTTCATGTGCTAGTTTTCATGTTATTTCCAATGGTGATTGATGAAGATAAAGAGACAACAGAGGTAGAAAATTATTCCCCTAAAGTGGAAGGCGAGGTCATGTATGAAGAAAAAGATATCAATTTTGTTGAATAAAGGCATGAGGAAGGCATCTTGATGGGCAGTTCAATATTGATGCTTTGTCACGCAAAGAGACAACATAGTCCCTATCAATGACGAGGTCAACCCACTAGAAATGAGAGTGAGGAAGTTTCAACCTCAGTCCTTCGTTTTTTCAAATTTAATGATAGGGAGTCTTTGTTGGTGATAGGTATTCAATCTCTTTTTGACTTATAGGAGGACTACTACCTTGCAATTGTTGCTCAAAACCTTGAGGAAGGTGAAGGATTTATAGACGAGGATAGTGAGGGAAAGTATTTCCAAATGGATTGAAACATCAAGGATGACGTATTTCTTAAGGCTTTAGACATCTTAAAGGATACATATAGTGATACATTTGAGTATGAAGCTAGCCTTGCCAAACTGAATAAGAGGTCCATGCTATCCAACAAAGGATGAACATATCTCATATAGGAGAAGTGGTGGAATCTTCTAATGTGGAAGATGTTAAAGACACTATCTATACAGTCAACCTGTGGATTGAGACGATTTAATTATTTCTCATGAAAATAGAAGGTGTGTGAGTGATAACAACCATTTTTGTGATGTTCATTTTGTTCATATATTACTAACATTGTTCATTTTGTGCATATATTACTACCACCTCGTGCCTTGCCACTTCATCAAGCTGCAAATCCATATAGGGCAAGGGAAATGGATCAGGATTTTTGGCTGCATTCATCGAACGAGGTTCTTCACTAGAATTTCCACACTCACTCGACCGTAAGCAGGATGCTGGGGATCAGATTGCATCCGATGGAGTTCATCCTAAAATCCTCAGAGGTGTCTCCTCACCGCAATAATCTCCTCCAGAGTGAGTGCAACTGCGTGCAAACCTCCATAGGAAGTGCCTCTGCAAATACGGCAAGGAGGGGATGACATGAGCACTCAATTGCCCTATCGTGAATTCCTTGTGTGATGGTAGGAATACGCATTATGATTGCCAACGTGTAGTGTCATAAATGCACACAGACGCTACAAAAAGCAATAGACAAACAATACATGCAACATCCACAAGACAGAATACAGATTTGTAAGAGATAGAATGCTGAAGAACATTGTATTCCAAAGCAATAGCTCACACAACATCTACGTACACAATGATCTTGGAATGCTAGTAATAGCATGCATATAGAACCGTCTGACGATAAGAGAAATAGCCATTGAAGACTATAACTGCTTGGAGATCTGAACCATCAACCCTTGCAGCAGCTAACCTACCCTCGCACACCCCTCTAGGTCACTGCTGCTAACCCGCATGGTTATGCAATGACACTTTGATCCACAAGGCATATAATGAAGTCCAAGCCATAATGGATGGTGGAGCAGGTTTAAATGTCTTATCAAAGGAGCTCTACGATGAATGGGGCCTCCCACCAATGCAAAAGGCTAATTTCAACATATGCCTTGTTAATGATTCACAGGCTAAACCCTTGGGAATAGTGAATGGTGTGTCAACAAAGGTCACAGGAGTCTGCTTTTCCCTTCAATTCACAATCTTGGATCTCCCCAAAAAATCATGATCAAATCTTACTAGGACGTTTTTGGTTACAGGAAGCATCAGTCCTCCATGAATGGGGAACTGATAAACTGATAATCCAGAATCGCGACACTGCAGTCAGGGTGAATGTGGGGACAAGAGCATTGGATTACACATCTTCAATGACAATCTCAAGCAAATCAGCTCCCCTGCAATAGCATGCCATAGCAGGTGATTCACAAAGCAATGTCAATAACTAGATACAAACATTGGCAACCATCGATAACTACCATTCATTAGACCCCATCTTCTCATAGATAGATGCTAAGGTGCTACAAGTAGATCCTCCACTCACACATGAAGAACCAATCGATCTAGAGATGCCTATATGGTTGGCCTTGAGTGGGATAATGAACCTGAAGAAGGTACCCATACCAATGATGACTCAGATTTTCCTTGGGACCTTGAAACTGAGGTTGAGAATGCTGAAATTGAAGATCAAATCTTTGACAATGACCTAGCCATTCTTCATGCCCTAATGGTAGTCGAGCTCCCAAAATTTGAACCTCCAAAGTTGAATAATAGCAGAAGATCCCACAAGAAAGTAGGAGGAAATCGTAGAAAAGCCAAGGCCAAACACTTCAATGAATTCGAACGAGTCCAAACAAGGATTGTCAAATTATATCTCACAAAGCCAAGTCCCTCAAAATCAAAACTACTGCCTCTTGAATGGTCCCCTGAGGGATTGGAAGGAGTATGCATAGCAAATGAACCCTTACTTTGGGAACACCTTACCAGTGGAAAAGTTACCCCATAGTTCCCAACGTAAGTTTTGAAAGTATAAGCCACATGTGCGGATGAAGCTCAATCAAGAGACTTCAAAAAAAGAAAGTCAAAAAGACCCTAAAAAATTGGTTAATGAAACTATGGCACCCAATAAACATGGCACATGTCAGGCTAGTTCAACACCATCAGAGGCCGATTTGAGAAGTGCCGAAGTACTTCAAGAATTACACATGACAGTGCCCCAATAGCAATGCCAAGACCACTAAGAGAATCTAAAGTTCAAGAAACCAATAGCATTGGAGAAACTCCAATCTATGAGGGATCGGCAAAAACTCATACAATAAACCTCGCCCTTGAAGGGGAGGAAGAAAAACTAGTTTTCATTGGGGAAATAGCTTCGACAAGAAGATGAAACCAAACTCAAAGCACTCCTAATGGAATATCATGACTGCCTAGCATGGTCATACAAAGAGATTAAAGGGATTTCATCAGACATGGCAGTACACACGATACCTATAAGGGAAGGTGCCCACCCTAAGGTATGTGGACCTTATCACACCAATCCTAAGTATGGCACCATGGTTTATGTGACGAGCTGGAAAAACTCCTAGATGCCAGATTCATCTATGAGATAGAGCACACTGATTGGGTTTCACCCATCGTAACTATGCCTAAATGCAACAAGAAGCTCAAAATATGCATAAACTTAAAGAATGTGAATGCCACCACAATTAGGGATCACTATCCCCTATTCTTAATAGAAACAATGTCAGAAAAGGTGGCAGATTCTGAAATATATAGCTTCTTGGATGGCTTCAGTGGCTATAACCAAGTGTAATTTGCTCCTAAAGACCAATCAAAAATAGCATTTGCTATAGAATGGGGTATTTTTGCATATAGAGTCATGCCATTTGGCCTTTGTAATGCCCCGGCCACATTCCAACAAGTCATGTTCACAGCTTTCAAGTCATTTTTAAATAAGTTTTTACAGGTGTTCTTGGATGATTTGTGCATCCATTCGAACAAAAAAGACCACTTCAAATGTCTTGAAGCAATACTAATCAAATGTAGGGAGTATGACCTCTCCCTAAATCCAACAAAATGCCAGTTCATGGTCACCCACGGAGTTGTTTTGGGACACATCATTTCTCAACATGGGATTCCAACTAACATGGACAAATCAAAATCATCATGGAATTACCTCCTCCTACAAATTCCAAAGGTGTACAGGTCTTTATGGGACATGCCGACTATTATAGAAGATTTATCTTGTGGTATGCCATGATAGCAAGACCACTTTACAAATTATTAGTGGAATTCTTATGGACAAAAGAGTGCGACCAAGCCTTTGAGTTTTTAAAGTGGTGCCTAATTACAGCACCCATCCTTATATCTCCCAATTGGGATATCGATTTTCATGTTCATACTGATGGATCCAAGTATGCAATTGGGAGTGTGCTTTGTCAACCTAGTGAACATAAGAAAGACTACCCATTCTACTTCGCCAGTTGACAACTCAATGATGCAGAGATCAACTATACCACCACAAAAAGAGAAGCCCTAGCAATGGTGTATAATGTTAAGAAATTTTGACACTATCTGTTGGCAAATGATTTTGTCTTCTACACTGACCATCAAGCATTACTTTATCTTGTGAACCATCCGTGTACAACAAGAAGAATAACCAAATGGCTCCTCTTGCTTCAAGAATTCAACTTCAAAATAGTGGTCTGCAAAGGTGCCCAACACTGCATTTCCGATCACATGTCTCGTGTCAAGTCAAGAGAAGCAACCATTGGAGTAGAAGATGACCTGTAGATGCCACACTATTTCATATAGAAGCTATTCCAAATTGGTGTGGAGATATCATTGGGTACTTATGGCAGGAAGACCACCCCCTGAAATGAAAGTAGTGGATGCCAAAAAACTAATTTTACAAGCTGCACCCTATCAAGTCATTGCAGGACAACTGTACAAGATGGGCAAGGATCAAGTATTAAGAAGATGTATTATGCCTCATGAGATAATGCCAATCCTGAGTGAAGTCCATGAAGGCATTGCAGGAGGACACTTCCAAGGGGAAGCCACAACAAGAAAAGTCCTCCGTGTAGGCTACTAGTAGCCAACACTATGGGCAGATGCCTATGAATATGTAAAAGGCTGTGATGTATGCAAACGGACTACTAAACCACAACACAAAGACTTTAATCCCCTAACAATAGTTGTTGCACAAAAACCATTTGAAAAATGGGGGATTTGAGAGTGCTCTCAATGAAAGCAAGAACGGAAGAGGGAGAGAGAGAAACAGAGAGCCACATAAGTTTTGGTGGGTGCAGAACCACCCTAATCTTCTTTTTCATTCATTTATATATGTGTTTAAGTATTGTACATAACTGGGGTAAAGGCACAGTGACCTTTAACCCCCACAACCTCCCACTTAAAGGACAATGTGCCTTTAAGGAAGAACAACCGGTAAGCATACTATCCAATGCCCATCAATACACGACAATACTCAAATCACTGACTAGGTAGACTCTTTGTCAGCATATCTGCAGGGTTATCATCTGTATGAACCTTGACAAGCTCTATGCGCTTGTCCTCAAGTACCTCCCTGACGAAATGGTACCTGACCTCAATGTGTTTGGTCTTTGCATGAAAGACCGGATTCTGTGCTAGCTGAATAGCACTCATGGAATCATTATGCAATGTCGGTACACTTGTATGAATCCCCAAATCTCCCACTAGCCTATCAAGCCATATAGCCTCCTTGCAACCCTCTGTGGCTACAACATACTCAACCTCTGTGGAAGACAAAGCAATGCACTTCTGTGCGCAAGACATCCATGACACTGCACCACCTGCAAAGGTGAACACATAACCAGAAGTGGATCTCCTACTATCCACATGCCCTGCATAGTCTGAAACTATGTACCCAAGTACACGCATGTCTCCTTTACCAAAGCAGATGCACATCTCCTTGGTACCCTTCATGAACCTCATGATGCACTTATCTGCCTCCCAATGCCTCTTTCCTGGATTAGCCATATACCGGCTAACAACTCCCACTGCAAATGCAATGTCTGGCCTAGTAGCTATCATAGCATACATAAGACTCCCAACTACTGATGCATAAGGAACCTTGGCCATCATGGCCCTTTCCTCATCAGATTTGGGACTATTTGTATGACTCAATTTCACATATGGAGGCAATGGAGTACTCACTACCTTCCCCCCCTCCATATTGAAACACTACAATACTTTTGTAACATACTCCTTCTGTGAAAACCAAAGGAGTTTCCTACTCCGATCACGCGTGATGCACATACCAAGAATATGACCTACAAGTCCCAAATCCTTCATATCAAAGGCCTCATGCAACTTGGCCTTTAATGCATCTAGCTCATAAGTATTCTTGCTAGCTAATAGCATATCATCCACATATAGTGCCAGGATTATCGGGCTACTATCCTTAGCGCTTTTAGTGTAGAGGCAGTGATCAATTTCACTCCTTCTAAAACCCTAGGACCGAATGAAAGCATCAAACTTCTGATACCATTCTCTAGGCGCTTGCTTAAGACCATAGGGACTCTTCTTCAGCTTACAAACTAAATGCTCTTTGCCCTTTTCTTCAAAGCCTTCCGACTGCGCCATGTAAATTTCCTCATGCAAATCTCCAGGCAAGAAAGCTATCTTGACATCCATCTACATAAGCTCCATATCCTCTACTGCCACTAGTCCAAGCATGCATCTAAGTGTGGTCATCTTCACAATCGGAGAGAATATCTCATCAAAGTCCACACCCTTCTTTGCTTGAACCCTTTAGCGACCAAATGGGCCTTGTATTTAGGCACATCATCACCTGTGACCTTCATCTTATAGACCCATTTACATGGCAATGCTTTCTTTCCATGTGGCAAAGTAACCAAGTCCCAAGTCTTATTCTTCATAAGTGAACTCATCTCTGCTTGCATTAGCATACTCCCACTTGCCTTGATCCTCATGTATCATAACCTCTCTGTAGCAAGAAGGCTCCCCGCAATCAGTAAGCATCACATAGTGTACCCCTAGAACAAACCTATTAGGCGGTCTAGACACTCTAGATGATCTTCTCAAGGGCATTTCAGCTTGCTGTCCCACCTGCATATCAACCACATTTGGCTCATCATTTCCACCGATAGATGATTTATCATCTACCCTTGATTGTATACCTGTGGGAGTATTTGGTGGTACCATTTCTTGCACATTTGGTGCATGGACAGCTTGCTTTCTATCAACATATGTAGGTGGATTCACATCCTGGAAAGTGATTCTCCTCATTTCCACATCCCTCATGGGTGCCTTATGCATCTTCTTCTCATTGAAGACTTCATCATGGCTACGTATGATCTTCTTTGCTTCTGGATCCTAGAGATGATAGCCCATCTCTCCACTTTCACCATAACCCAGAAAGATGCATTTCCTAGACTTAGGGTCTAGCTTCTTTCGAAGCTCTTTTGGCACATGTGCATATGCCTCACACCCAAATATATGCAAATGAGAGTAAGAGGGATTCTTGCCACTCCATGCCTCTTCAGGAATACCACCATCCAAACTCTTACTAGGTAATCTATTGATCACATGCACTACAGTCTTCATTGCCTCAACCCAAAAACCACCAGAAAGACTTGCATTGGAAAGTATGCATTGCAACCTTTCTTGAATGGTACGGTTCATCTTTTCTACAACTGGATTTTGCTCTAAAGTATGAGGGGATGTGAGCTCCCTCTTAATCCCACATGTATCACAGAAATGCTGAAATTCATGAGAGAGATACTCTCCACCATTGTCAGTCCGTAGGCATTTAAGTGTTCTATTTGACTAATTCTCAACCAAGGCCAGCCATTTCTGAAATACCTGAAACACATCACTCTTTGGAGCTATAGCATAAGCCCACATTTTCCTAGTTGCATCATCAATGAATGTCACATAGTATTCAGCCCTGCGTGTAGGCATGGGACCACATACGTCTGAATGCACCAAATCAAGCTTTTCAAACTCTTTCTTTCCCCTTCTTTTATAGGCTGATTTAGTCTACTTCCCATAGAGACAGTGCTCACAAAATTCAAAATCAGAGAAACTCAAATGCGGTACATAACCCAAATGGCATAAGAGTTTCATTCCATTCTAGCTCATGTGCCCCAACCTGCAATGCCACAAAGAAGTGCTTGGCTACTCGGTTATTGCAACAACATGATCAAATACCCTTGATACATGTAAGGGATACAAAGTCCCACACTCGGCACCCCTGGCCAAAAGCATAGAGCCCTTCTGAATTTTCCAACTCTGAAAGCCAAAAGTGGTGTGAAAACTAGCATCATCTAGCTGACCCACTGAAATAAGACTCTTGGTCAACTTAGGCACATGTTTCACATGTTTCAAAATAAATGCAGACCCATTTGCAAAAGAAAACTTTATGTCACCTACTCCCACTATGTCACATGCATAGTCATTTCCAAGATGCACACAACCTGTCTTTCCACTGTCATAAGTGGAGAACCATTCCCTATGAGGAGTAACATGTGAAGTGGTAAGCAACTCTGCAGATAAACTAGACATGAAGAGGACGTCATTGTCACTATCATGTGTGATTGCATTGATCTCCTCAATCTTCACTTTTCCTTCGTCCTCCCTTGGACTCTCTTCCTTTTGATTTGCACCCCAATTTGCATTCTTTTTCTTATCCTTTTGCTCTTTTTTCAGCTTATAGCAATCCTTTTTCATATGGCCCTTCTTGCCATAGTGGTAACACTCAATGTTCCATGCCCTGGATTTGCTACGACACTTTCCTCTTTCTTGGGAATTCCCCCTAAACTGTGATATGCCCCTTTGCACATTTAAGGCTGCATCCTACTTATTGCCATCCATAGACTTGCGTCTAATCTCCTCGGCCGACAAACTACCCACAACATCATCAAATTTTAGTACTCCACCAGGTGCAGAGTTACTGACAGCTGTACGGAAGGTATCCCATGAGGATGGCAATGAACATAAGAGAAATATTGCCTTAGTCTCCGCATCAAAATTCATCTTCTGAGCCTAAACCAGAGCCTGAACCTGGCTGAAAATAATATTGAATTCATTCAAGTGAGAAGCAATGGAGACCCCTTCCTTCATCTGTAGCTCAAACAACCTCTTCATGAGGTAAAGTTTATTAGAGGCAGTTTCCTTTTCATAAGTGGCACACAGTTTCTTCCACAAATCTTCCATAGTCTGCTCATTTACTACTGTGAAATAAATTGACTCTGCAAGATGAAGTCTAATAGTAGACTTTGCTAATGCATCCAACTCATTCCAATCATCCTCAGACATATCCGCAGGCTTAGCTTCAATACTTGCCAAGGGTTTAATCTGCTTCTTTTGAATAAGCACATCCCTTATCTATTCTTTTCATAAAGAAAAGTTTGTTCCATCAAACTTTTTAATGTTGAAAAACTCCTTTTCAGACATGGAAGAGGATGCCATGATGCAAATGAAGCAAAATCCCAAATGCTAGTGCTTGCAAGAGAGAATCACACAAATACTAGGTGCACCCAAATGTGTATGCCACAATAGACTGAAATATCACCAAAACTCAAAGTTCAAAGCATCAAAAGATGCAGCTGACTCATGTGCATGTACTATGCATCCATATGAGCAAATCTGGCCCAAAAGAAAATGCCAACTACAATGGCAATCCAAAATGCCAATAGGTGCCAAATGGCTCAAGCATAAACACCGTCCATGGGCATATGCATCAACAATATCTCATCCAAGAGAGCATAACACTATCAGTGCATCACTTGGAATGTGTCAAAGCTGTCCCTCAACATAATATAGCATCCATGTGCAAAGCGTCCATAAAAATAGCATCCCACAAGGCAATTTGGGCCTATCAGCACATCCAATAAGGATCGCAATGCATCCAAATGGCCTATAAATCATCCGCTATAGCCCAATGCACACCACGAATGAGCGCACATGGCTCAAACTGTAACCAGAGTGATCTGCATAAGGTATGCTCAAGAAATCATGGTCCCATGGTAATGACTGCTACTGAAAATAGAACCTGAGATGCCTCAAAACATGGGTGCCATTGCATAATCGGACTCAGCAAGAAAATCTGCAAAATCTCTCTTCTACTGGAACTCCAAAATCCCAACCAATGAGTGAGAAATGGGAGTCAACACTTATCCACTGCCATGTGGCATAAATCTAAGGTTTCAAAACCTTAGAATGAAAAATGCATAACAGAGAGACGATATCAAATACACAAAGATCTATAACTCTAAAAATACTCCATCGAATCATGCAAGAACTGATAGGTAGGGGTTTTTGGGCGTCCAGAATGCAATGGGACAGACGGTTTTAGAAACTGTGGTCTCAATCACTGGGTCCAACACACAGACTGAAAAATATTTTTGGAAACAAAGCTATTTGTAAACTCTGCCGGAGTGTGAATGATGAGCAACAAAGAAGTTTTAGGACCTCCTTAGTCCATCAGAACTGACAGATCTGCAAATGGTTGCTCCAAACTTGAGTTCCAACACCCGGGCAGAAAAACGCATAAACTGACACAGTGAGTCAGAAATCCAATGAAATGATCCCAGATTCAAGAATGAAGGTGTTTCCAAGCTCTTGAAGTGAAGTGGACACCAAAAGCAAGCAATAGTTGCCTCTACAAGTCAATATAGAGTCTCTGTCATCGAACGGAATAGGGAAAAGCTCAAAAAACGACTTTTTCTTTGAAAACACATAACAAGCTCTCAAAACCACTTTGCAAAACCAAAGTGACTTTTCCAAAGGTTCCTCCAAGGTCTTTGCACACTCGGATGCAATTAAAGTCACCCACAAAGCTTCCCACAGAGCTTCTCCTTCCTCCCACAGAGTTGCTGAGCTTCTAGGCATTCACGTACGCTTAGCTAGATCACCCGGGCTCTGATACCAGTTGAGAGTGCTCTCAACGAAAGCAAGAACGGAAGAGGGAGAGAGAGAAACAGAGAGCCACATAAGTTTTAGTGGGTGCAGAACCACCCTAATCTTGTTTTTCATTCATTTATATATTTGTTTAAGTATTGTACATAACCGGGGTAAAGGCACAGTGACCTTTAACCCCACAGGATTGACTATGTGGGCCCCATCCATCCAGCAGCAAAGGAAACACAAGCAAGCTACATCATTGTGGCCACTGATTACTTTACCAAATGGGCTAAAGCTAAGGCAGTCAGAAAGGTAGATGCCAGAAGCACAACAAGATTCTTGTACGAGAATGTGATCACCCGATTCGGATGCCCCATTGAAATTGTGTTGGATAGAGGCACACATTTTGTCAATGAGGTAATCCAAGAACTCTTGTCTGGCTTTATGGTAATCCATAGAAAAAGCACACCCTATTACCCCCAAGGGACCGAATCCACCAACAAAATATTATGCATTATCCTCAACAAGGTAGTAGAACCATAGCTATTAGAAGAAATTGATGAAGGTATACCTATGTTTGTGTGTGCTTGTGTGTCCATGTGTGTCACCACCTATGTGGTGAGTGTGCTTGTAGTAGGTGTGATTAATGATGTGTCAATCACAGTAGGTGTGAGTGTGGAAGGTTCTAGTGGATGTTTGAGAGATTCATGGAGAGATCAGTGGAGTGATTTGTGGATTTGGGATGCTCTTTCTTGAGCTCACATACAATGTATCACTAGCCTATACATTGGTACTTCCTCTCATGAATAAAGAACACTTTCTCCTTCATTGTTGATCTCATCATGTCTTCCTTTCAGTTCCTTCATTTAATATCAAAGCCACATCATCCTTGAGCTTCTAGCCTCCATTTTTTGCCATGTGTCATCACCTCCATCTTCTTCCATATTTCCTCCCTTCTCTCCAAAATTTGCAAAGCTTGGTTCTCCTACCACACGCAACCATTTTTGGAATGCTCTTAGCAATAGACTCCTCTAGTAGGGGTGAACCTACAATAGCAAGCATTTAGAGAGAAATGGACTATATGCGCCATGCCGCCACTAACTCTATTCACTGAAGTTTTGTGCAATTCCATCGATAGGGAATACACTTCTCTAATTCCTTCCAGCCACAGTTGGTTGATGGTATAAGACATCTTGGGTACAATTCTGAGACCATTTGGTCCACTGACCAAGGAGAATTCTACAAAAAGACAGTCGCTTTTCATCAACGTTTCCTAAATGAAATCGTGCACCATTTTGCTCCTACTTCATACTAGAAACTCTCCTCAGTAAGAGCTTTCATTGCGCTATAAATCCCCCTTTGTTGCTGCTCAAGACAGGTCAAATTGGATCCTCCACTTTTTGTTTGCTCAATTTGGCGATAACTCAAAAATTCTTCTATATGTGTTTCAGTTGCTTGGAGTGATAGATTTTGAATTGATTGAGTATTGACTTCAATATGGACTGTGGAAGTATCATGGTATTTTTCATATTAAAGTGGTTCATAGTCAAAGATTTGACTATCTTTATGAAAACTATGCTTTACATGATGAATGCTTGCTTCAACAAAGATAAAGCATGTATATTCTATGATGATGATCTTGTGATGACATGGATGTTGGCTATGTACGAGCTTCAATATATAAGAGTAGACACTGCCCTTGTTCTTTTGACAAGTGGTAAGACCCTCTTCATCTTCAATCTATTTGAAGGCATATGGGATTCAAGAAAGATCAAAGAGCAAAAGACTTACAAGATTGGCCACACCAAGAACCTCTCCAATGACAATGAACCTCACACTATGGTAGCTTGGAAGAGAAGAAGGAAAAGGACAAGATATACCATCAAAGGGGGGTATTTCCCCACATCTTTAATTCAGAATTTTTGTGTGTGTGGTCAATAAGGGTTCTCTGCCTTGGTATGTCCCCTTGAAAAGATTGTATGGGGTTTTGTAAGGGTTGCTAGTCATTTTGTCAAGAAACCTCCAAGAGAGATTGTAAACTAGGGACCAAAATTAGAGTGAGATCATGTTGGAGCTAGGGTGTCCAAATGAGTCTATTGCCAATGCAACTTAGAGTTGAGTCTAGGTTGGGATCATGTGTGTTGCCACCAGAGGTGGGCAAGCCATGAAGTTTCCCATAGACTATTGCTAGGGGTCAAGGTCATCAATTTGTGGGGGGGTGTTAGAAGAAATTGATGAAGGTATACCTATGTTTGTGTGTGCTTCTGTGTCCATGTGTGTCACCACCTATGTGGTGAGTGTGCTTGTAGTAGGTGTGATTGATGATGTGTCAATCACAGTAGGTGTGAGTGTGGAAGGTTCTAGTGGATGTTTGAGAGATTCATGGAGAGATCAGTGGAGTGATTTGTGGATCTAGGATGCTCTCTCTTGAGCTCGCATACAATGTATCACTGGCCTATATATTGGTACTTCCTCTCATGAATAAAGAACACTTTCTCCTTCATTGTTGATCTCATCATGTCTTCTTTTCAGTTCCTTCAATAGTGTTCTGATTGGGCAGAGAAACTGAATGCAGCCTTATGGGCATACAGAACCACACTCAAGGTCAGTACAGGGAGCACACATTTCTAATTGGTGTATGGCCTTGAAGCTGTGGTCCCACTAAAATTTGTAATACCAAGCCTACACATAGCAGTACAGGAATGCATGGGAGACCACGAATCCTTGAAAGAAAGACTTTATCAGTTGAATAAGCATACATAGACAAGACTAGTTGCCTGCCATGCCATGATAAAAAAAAAACGCAAAAAAAAGGCATGGTTTGATAGAAATCTTAAAGCTAAAGACATCAAGGAAGGAGACTTGGTCTTGTTATACAATGCCAAAGTACACAAGGGGAAACTGAAGTATCTAGGTCAAGTACCCTACCGAGTAAGAAAGATGAATCCCATCAAAGTTGTGCTGCTAGAAACATTGGATGGAGTCCAATTCAACACAATAATAAATGGGAGCTGACTGAAGCGTTACTACTTCAATACGTAAACCATCCCCAACAAAAATGAAGATTTGGGAAACCCAAGTCTTCCTTAGGATTAGATCATATCACGAGCACTCACTTGCATATGTACATCTTCACACATATAGGTAGCATCAATTGATTTTAACCTAGGGCTCAAAAGTGATGCTTGAGTTCTAGCTGCCCTATGAAATCCCAGCAAAAACAAAAAGCATATAGTTAGTCCCTACCTAGCTACTGTTAGATATGCTCAATGCCCCACCCTCCTGGTAACCACCAGTGGTCCAAGGTGCTCAAGTTGTAAGGCCCCCATATGAGGAGAAGCCATGTGTGAGCCTAGGAGATTGGATGGATCCTGACTTGCATGTCAGATGAGGTCTATCAATGAGACCGTTGATGGTAGAAACGTGATTGTGTGGGAGCCCCTTATTCTTGCCGGGGCCTAGGGGCTAGTTGGCCCCCAATTGGGGGGTCCCAAAGGGGCCAACGGCCCCCCTGGTGGGGGTTCAGGGGCGAGAGCCCCTGAGGCGATGGTATAGGGAATATTCCTTGAATATTCCATGGACAACTAGTTGGTTCCACCGACTAGGTTGACTAGTTGACTTCACCAACTAGGTTGACTGGTCGGTTCCACTGACTACGTTGATCTGACTACCGCCCTCATAGCTATAAAGAGGAGACCTCCCCAGTCCATTGTATCAGGTCAGTTTAGATTAGATCAGATCTTCCAACTAGTAGCTCTTCACCTAGTATCTATCTAGATTGCCATCTAAGCTCCACTATGGGAGTGCACAGGTGGATGGAGCCATCATTTGTACTACATCAGTATTGAAGGAAAATTCTATTCCTCTCTAGTTTGTTGTGTACTCTCTATTCTTTGTTCAGTGTTCCACTGTGCCGTGTAATTTAACAGCAGCTACTAGGTCACGTGCACTCACATGCTTTCGCTTAGACACATAGATGATTGCATGAATAATTGTGCCACACACTTTCATTCCACACTCTCAAAGCATGTGTTAAAAAAAAAAGATCTCTCACAAACATACAAAGGTCATACCTGCATCAACTCATCTAATGATCAATGGTACACCACATGCAAATGGATGCAGGTTCAGAAAAAATGCCACCACTAAAGAGGATGCATAAAAAGAGCCCACTGCCTCAACCACAAGACCCCCTCTAGAGTTTGCAGCCATCTACATCCTCTCGACCATGGCGACCACAGGCATTTATGGTCCAAAGCAATAGCTCTGATGAGGATTTAGTGCATGACCAAGAAGAACAAATGCCACCCCAGTCACCACTAGCCTACACAACCATTGATGGGGCCCAGTCACTGGAACTTGTTTGGCCACCTACATCAACTTATGCTCTTTCCAAGGAAGCAACATCTTACTTAGAGAAAAGGGGTCTAGCAAGTTTGCATGAGAGTCTAAAATCCTTGGAGGACAGTCCTACAATGACCACATACATCAGGGACTTTCTCCATTCTTACCACTCCAGCAATGCAAGGTTGGCAAGTATGGTACCGTCACTGTACGTCAGGGCCCACTCAGCATTATCCTTGATAGTACAGTCATTCAAAGGGCTTTCTCACTCCCAACATAAGGTGCCAAATACCCTACACAGCCTACTAATGCAAAATTTCTCGAAGTATAGCCCCTCCTTGCTAAGGGCACACTGTTCCATCGAGACGGCATATTACTTCACACCATCCTTAACCTTCGCCTCAAGGAAGCAGCACAATTCCTATCCACAATCTTGGGGGTTAAGTGTGGCAAGAATCGATCCCTTCCACTCCGCACATTTGTTTTGCTAAGTAGGAAACTAAAGCAAGACTGGATCTAGCACTTAGTCATATTCTTCACAAAAAAACTAGATGGTTCATCAGGCCCAAAATGTAAAATTCCACATTTATTGGCTATAATTATCAAAAAAGAGCTACAGGAATGAGAAATGACTCTATCCCAGTCACCAAAACTAATTGAGGAGTTGGACATTTCCTTCTTACCAGTATGGGAGCTGTCACCAACTTCTCCTACTATCACATTGGCAAGTGCAGATGCCTCAGAAGAAATGCCTATTCTGGAGGTCAAAATTAAGGAATTGCCCCATGAGATGCCACAGCTCGATGCACAACTGCAACCAATACATCTCCAACAACAGTAGTAACCAGAGCCTGAGGCAAGATCAGCACCAGAGCTTGAGGAAAGATCGGCACTAGAGCTTGAGGCTACATCAGCACCAGAATCGCCCATCGATGCCATGCCAATCGATGAGCCACAAGGGGAGCTAGTGCCAGATCGATAGTATGACTATTGTACACAAGTGACTGAAATACCATTGGAACAACCTCCCACAAGTACTATAGAATCATCAAGATGGCTACATGGGCACCACTTGTATCAGCAGTATGGCCAGCCCAGTCAGATGCGTCAATTTTACAAGCAAAAAACTATGAGCAGGTTTATCCGAGTGTGTTTTTTAAGAGATTTAAAATTTTTTATTTCTTTAGGAAACATGGTTTTTACACTTTTGTTTCACTAGAAACTAGATCCCTTTTTCATAAAAATATATAGACTAGTCACTCATTCATTTTTACATAACATAAATTTTCTTATTCATAGACATCCTTTTTGTACCCTTATTATTGCCTTAAAAAAGTGTTGAAAAATAACTCCTTTAAGAAACATCCCTCATAATCACTCTCAATGTAATAATATTATACATATATAATTATTTTTTAAGCACATTTATATCATATGGCAATATCTTTCTAGTATTTTTATAGCATAAATAACAAGATATTTATGGACATGTTTCTAAAGAAGTTTAAATTACTATAAATAAGTATTAACTTGGGCTTATATATCACTCTCATAAAATACATGTAATATTTAATACTATATATGCAAGATTTTCCAAAATATAACCCCATAGATGTGCTCAAATAGGGTTTTTCGATCAATTTGAGTGGTTGAATGACTATATTTGGACATTGGATGTGAAAGTTATGTCACTTTTAAAAGTGTTGTCCAAGGTAGTTTCACTAGAAGACCTACTTCAAAGGGGTTTCGCTGGCGAAACTACCTTGATGGTTTGCTTCAATGAGTTTTCTTTGGAGAAACCCTTTCATGAAGATAGGTTGAGAGAGGTTTTTCAATGTCACCTCCTATTAAGTAAACGTTGTAAGAAGGATCATAAGGGAATTTTCATAGAGAAGTCTACTCTAGATGTGGGTTTCTTCAAAAGCCATCCCATTATGTTCTCACCATTCCCAAAGATTCACGTAAATATTTGCATATAAAATAGGCATTGCTATAATAGTTTGCATATTTCTAAGCGAAACACATTACTTATACTTCGCATGGCTTGCTTGCTTTGCTATTAATAGATCCACAGTTTCAACGTGTAAGAGGAAGGCATGAGTTCTTTCGATCCATTTTTGCCATATTTTTGCATAGTTGGAAGATTTTTTTTTCCTTCGCTCGGATGCTCGGAAGATTTTGCTCGAAAAATGCTCGTCCCCCAGTCCTCATTACTGTCTATCATTCTCTAACATCAAGCTAGCCAAATGATCCAAATGTCCAAGCCGTTCATTAGCTTGGCCAAGGAAGAATATGCAAGAGAATTGGATAGACAAACTACAACAGAAATCGAAGATCAATTCTAGGCGATCGCCATAGAGGTCAAGGCACTTTGGGCACAAATAGATGAGAAGGAGGTAGAAGAAGTGTGCATTAACCAAGCTCTCCAAGCTTCCACCAAAGTCAAACACAGTTGACGGTAGCAATACAAGCACCTACAAACCTACTATAACTCCTTGACCTTCGCACATGCTCGGCAAATGGAGGTAGTGGCACGAGCTCAACTCACTCTAATTTACAAAGAAAAAGAGCTCCAGGATTGCAAAGACACGCTATGAAACAGCAGTCTTTAGCAATATGTGCCTTTAGCATTGATGAGCTTACAATAGAATGTAGAATCTTAAAGGACCAACTTGCTACTGCTAAAGAGGCGAGCACTTCACAAGCACAAGTCTTGGACCAATGGTCCAATACCACTAAAGACATTCCTCAACAAGCGAAGGTCACCTTGCAAATGAAAAAGCTTAAGGAGGCGTATACATCCATCTACCAAAAATACAAGGAAAAAATTGGAGGACATGCACTCCTAAAAGATAATCATCTCCAAGCTTGAACTCCAATTGCTAGTGCACAACAATGAGGCAATGGAAGACAACACTAATGAAGCCCCACTACAATGCACAACGGTGGTGTACCAAGAGCTTGTGGCTACTCTACACATGGAAGATCACCTCAACGCATGTGTGCTTATCCAATGGAAGCAACTCCAAATCAAGATCATATCTGCTCATCCAATAATCAAATGGAAACATTCCATAGGGACCAATTTGCTACTCTAATTCCTTGCGTTTTGTGGAAATCACAGACCACGAACGTGAGTGCTAGTGGATGCGAGTGTTTGTTGTGTGTTCTTAATGGTGGTCTATACTCCAACTCCTTGTGTTTTGGAAACTTGTGGACCACGATCATGAGGGTGATTGTTAGTGAGGAGTCTTAAGTTAAGACATGGAGAGAAGGGAGAGACGAGATGGCAATGATTTGAGCAGAAACAAGGCACATGTTGTGACTATGAATGCACAATCAAAATGCATGAAACTAGAAAAATGTTCTCGAGGTTGAACAAGGAGGTGCAAAAGAGGATCTCAATGCTGAAATGGACACCCCAATGCTTGATCCAACTTGTAAGGTTGTTAACCAAGATATGGGGAGATTATTTATGCTGGTATCACAATCTTCTCAAAGAGGTATTCCATGTGCACAGTGGGAAAAACATAAGTCACATGGTCTAGAATGGGACTTTGTCATTAATGTTTGTGACTATGTTGAGTGGAAATGCAAGTATTATGGAATACAAAAATTAGGGGAAGCACTTCACATAAGGGGTCACTTGCTTGGTGAATCAAGAAAGAGCATTCAGCATTGTGCAGTCCCAGTAGGTGCTGCAGCAGCTAGTTGCAATCTTCTGGAAAAATCCAGATCAATTTGGGAAAGTCAAGGTGTAAGTCAAGTAGAGTCTGTAAGCACACACGGTGATAGAAGTATTAATATTGTAGGCTCCCATGCCAAAACTCCTTTTGTGGACATTAACATCCAAGATAGATCTCCACCTATGGCTCTTGAAGCTAGATCGACAACTGCGACTCCTAATTTTAGGCAAACCATGATAGTTGAGAGCATCTAGATTCAAGACTTGTAGAATGCATAATATGTACTTGGTACATCCCTCTTGCAGTCAGGATATCCACCACTGAGTATGGTCAATAATGATGATATGAGAGCTACATGGAATTGCATTGCTAACTATGGATGAGGCTTCAAGCCCCCTTCATACCATACATTGCGCACAACATTGTTAGACAAGGCATATGCAGAAGAGAAAGATCACATAAATTGTAGCATTTTTTAGCAATTGCATAACACCGGATGCACAATTGTCTCAGATATGTGGACAAGCATAAAATGCCATGCTTTATTCAATGTGATGGTTATATCACCACATAGTAAGGCCTTCCACACACCAAATGATGCCTCACATGTAAATAAGTTGGGGACCTATGTAGTTGGTGTATTATCAGATGTTATAAGAGAGTTAGGCCCTAAAAAGTTTGTGCATGTTGTTATGGATAATGCCCAGAGTTGTAAAAAGGTGAGTAGAGTCTTGCAAAGGGAGTATACCAATCTATATGCATCTATGTGTTAAATGCATACTTTAAATCTTGCATTGAAAGATTGGTATAAACAAGTGTCATGGTTCAAAGAGATTGTTTGTGAGGCTCGAGACATCATGAAGTTAATACGATCGAAGCAATGTCTCGAAGCAATTTTTATTTCTCTGATGGTTCTACCATGTTGCAATTTCCAGCAACCATAGATTTGCCATGTTCTTCTAAACTTTGCAGTCCTTGGTGAAGGATAGGATTTTTCTTATAGAGACATTTCATCGGGATGCATTTGAATGATGGATGTCAAAGTTGAGCAACAAAGGAGAAGATGCATAACCTGAAAGAAACATTGGGATCCCCTACATTATGGAAATGGTTTAAGGATGTTGCTAATGTTATGAAACCTATATTATATGTACTTAGGGCTTTGGACTCAAAGGCTTCAATAATCGAAAAAGCATGGATGCACTTTGGGAGTATTGAGTAATCTCTTATTGTGAGGAATCCCCCTATCACTTAGGCCAAGAGAATGAGAGAAGACGATTTAATGCTACAAAATGCAAGAAATTTTGGCAATTGTTTAGGCCTTGATGGGAGCAATCTCACAACCACTTGCATAGTGTTGGGTACCTTTTAGACCCAGAGTGGTGGAATATGAATTCCAAAGCGATCCCAATTGTTATGCATGACTTTCATAAGGTCGTGCAACAATATTATCCCCAAAACCATGAGTTTGCAAAGTGTTGTAATGAGTTAGCCAACTATCAATGCAAGGAGGGGTTGTTTGCATCGATCGATACTCAAGCGTTGGCATAAATTACATCTGCTTAAAAGTGGTGGATGATGAATGGTAGCACGTGTGAGATTTTATGCTTGATTACAATGAGGGCTCTTTTTCAGACATGCTTAAATTTGGGCTCAAAAATAAATTGGAGTCATTATAAGTACATTCATAGTACTTTATGAAATAGACTTTTTCGAGCTGAGAAACTAGTGTACATCTATGCCAATCATAAAATGTTGGAAACATTAGGAGATGTGGAATATGAGGAGAAAGTTCAAAAATGGACCTACGATATCCCACCTGATGGTATCCAACCTGAAGCAGTCCCATTATTGCAAATCCCAAAACCCCAAGAAGAGGATGAGGAAGGTACTGATGGGTGCAACATCTAAGGAGTATAATGATGAGGAGGATTAATTGGATGAAGATGAAGGAAATAATATTCGCCTTCCACATGGGTCTAAAGATGACATTGATGACGAACATGATGAGGATAGTGACTCATGAATTGTGGCAATGATGGCAATGATGATGATAGTGGGTTTTGAATGTCTCATTGTATTTTGAATGTGTTCTTGTTTTTTGATTACAGGTTGCAGTTTTAGGGTGGGATCTACTGATGGGTGGTAGTATGGTATTTTCTCACCATGCATTATAAATGTCTTGTGTTTAGGGTTTAGGCTTTGAAGATTTGATTCTTTTGTGTCACCATCACATAGGAATCTAGGTGGTAATGCCAATTGTGGTGCTCAACCAAGTTCATTTGCTCAAGAGCATGCCAACTAGCATACCACTCACCATCATATGCAATAGAAGTCTAGGCAATGGTGTGCAAAAGAATCAAATGTTATAAAAGTACATATAATTATCCATGACTGGGTCAATTCTTTAATTTTTATGACAATTTTAATGGAAATTGCTTTATTCTTTAGTCTTAAATTTCTATCTCAATGGCAAATAGAAAATGCTTTTTCATTTAGGTTTTAGAATTTTAATGCAAGATAGAAACCTACATATTGTTTTAGGATTGCTAGTTTGCCAATTCAGATGGAATGCACATGTAAGGATTTCCTTTGTTCAATAAACTTTAATTGCAAATGCTAAATGCTTTTCCATTTAGTGTCCATTTTGATTTAGAATTGCAATCTACTTTTTTCTATAAATTCTAATCACTTTATTACTTTATTCATTCATAATTGCAACCATATAAACTTGAAAGAACATATAACTTGAAACAAAGTCATATATTTACATCATAGTGTACATTGTAGAGAGTATGAAGTCATGGTCTAGATACAGCTGCCCTAAGCCCAACACCATGTACAATGTCATTGATAGTTAGGCTGTATAGACAAATAGATCTAGTCAGCAAGTGATCTACTAGACAATAGATATGAAATTTATCCACAAGACAGAGCATGATAGCCAGTTGAGTTATCAAAAAAACATTGGCATATTGGGCAAAAACAATTTTCTAGGCTATTGGAGGGAAGCAGTTGCATGGCATATGGTTGAGAAGATGGATGCCGACAAACAACTAACCACGCCTCCATGCTCATATCTCCAATAAGTGTTTCACATGCATCGTGGACCTCTTGTCACAATCTCATCTTGAGGTCCTCCAAGCTCTTTAGTTGGGCACATAGAGCAATAATCTCATTGTGCAACTCTAGCTCAGTTTGCAGCCTTTTGGTTTCCAAGCATTGGACTTGCTCGAACCACGCTACATTCTCTTCATGGAGTTATGCCACTTGTTGCTCCAATGGTACATGTGCACCCTCCTATGCCCTGGACAATTGTGACTGGGTGATTGTCACTTCAGTACAACCACACATATGCTTGTCCTTATAAGATCAGAAGTCCACCTGAATACCCTTTATGAAGCGCATGTACAAAAATTGGCAAAGTACATCACTACTTCATTATGGTGCGGCGCCTTCCCATATACCTTGATATATATCTGCCTAGAATTTTGCCGGATCAGTTCATCTCAGCAATTTGTGATCTTCCATCTCGTATGCTGGTCCAAACCTTGGGTTGGGGTGCTTCCACCTTCCTCCCTTGTTCTTCTATCTCTCCTAGCTCGACTACCTAAGCCTTCACCTTCATTAGCCTCTAAGGGCTAGATTGCTAAAAGCTCTTGTTTTAAGACAAGCTTGTTGACTTCTTTCCATTGCATTCCTGCAAAACTAACACCCATGGTGTTGGTTGCTAGTTCCTATGTGATGAGAGCATATACGGATGTACATGCAATAGTGTTTGCCACATGCTCAGGCGCTGCACTCACAAACCTGCGTAGCTACTCAAACTGCAAGTGTTGATGCTCGGCATGTTGAGCCACCTCTTGCATCAATAGACACGTGACAGATTCTCTGAAACCTTCCGGTTCCCTAGGTAGGGGAGGAGTACCCTCTCCTTGTGACATTCTCACAGGAAATTATTGCTTATTATGTTGCAAGCCTAAGTGCAAGGCTCATCTCTTCCATAGGCCTCATAGCCATTGTTCTCCCTCACATTGTTCTCTCTTTAAGATATCATTGGTCTCTCTAGGTGGCTTTCTCTAATCGGAATGCGATGCATCATTTGTTCTTTTTCATGATGCTTAATGCCATTAATGACATGAGAAGGAGCCATTTTATGATCATCCTTAAGGTAACTCTAGACATCTTCAAAAACTTGAATCATCTCAACAATGATCCATCCCAATGCATATGTATTTACATGGCATGTATATTTGCCTCTTAATGCTACTTCCTGTAGCTTGAGTGCAAGCCATTGTTTCTGCCCATGCTCTTCCTCTTTCCTATGAACTCTTAATACTACTTCTTTGGATGCCTCATTGAGAAGCCCATGGCCATACCCCACCCTATGATGCCTACTCGGCATCTAGACTTTCCAATAAAATCCAAGAAGATATTGCCCGGGTGTAGGTCTGTGTGCATTCACCTTCCAAGTTGTAGCCTTGATAAATCATCCACAAGTGTATGGATGATATGGAGGAGATTCCCACAAAAGACATTGATTTGGGCAATATCTTCCTTATCCAATGTAGCTTGGACTCCTCCAGTTGTTGTGGCCATCAGGTTTGCTCCTCCCCTTGTCGGACAATTGGGGCCATGCTTGCAAGCAGTTCTTACTATGTGTGCAAAAATCTTTATTGCTTGACACTAGCAAAGAGCTGCATTTGCCACACAATAGTGAGCAGGCAAGCATCTAACAATAACTCCCACCCTATGCATTCTTTATTTTTTTAACTACATGAAATGAGAATTGATTATAATGCATTGATGTAAAAGTTTAAATATTTCCTAAAAGCTAATAAATTTCAATGCACAAATGATTCTTTCAATGCATGCATGCAACAAATGCTAAGAAAATTCTTTTAAAAATTGACAAAACAATCCCCCCTTTGTGTGGAGATTCAAGGAAGCCTAGTTTTAGGTCGTGGTTCCAACTAGCCCCCCATCCTGTTCATGATGTAGGACTAGGAACCACTTCCTGGACTAGGCCCCTTGGCCAAGACTTGGAGAGAGGAGGATTTTTACATATTCTCAATCCACTTTTGGTGAAAATGAGCTCGACGGTTGGCATCTCTTAGGCCGGTAGTATTACCGAGACGGTAATGTATATCTTACTGGTGGTAATGTATATATTACTGCTGGTAATATTAGAATTGCCGGTAGTGGTATGTATATATTACCACCAGTAATATTAGTACTACTGGCAATAGTATGTAAATTACCACTGGTAGCAACAAAATTCCAAGTGAAAATACTGCTACTACTAGTGGTAATAGTATTACTAGTAGTATTGTTGGTACTACTGTCAATAGTATTGTTTTGAACTACCAGTGGTAGTAGTACTACTACTACTGGTATATGACTATCACTAGTAGTGTTGATATTGTTCCCGGTATGTATCCGATTTCCAAGTCAATGCCACCTAACAGTGCAAAGGCATGATTGTTCTTGTAATTGCATGAAATACATCATCACGACACTTAATCGCAAGAAAATTCATGTGATTACATGAATATGCAACTTAGTTTGGGACGGACTACAATAGCTGCTCGGAAGATGAAATAGTTTGACACTATTTTTGGAGCTTGGTTCCTGCATACATACTCTGCTCCTGGGGTGCCAACCCAATATGTAATATGTTCCTACCCTC